>NC_090257.1:1082106-1084606 GCF_037325665.1 Littorina saxatilis | reverse complement strand
GCATTTGAATAGAAACTGAATTCTGATGAAAGCAGTTACTGTAAAGTCATTTGAAGTCACATGATAAAAATCACATGGTTTAGTTGAGCAGACCAAAAAGTGCAGAGCTAAAATATGTGTATGAATCTGTGTGAAAATCCAGTCCGTTTGTCCACAGGGATGCTAGGAAGCAGTCAAATGGGGTCGCTCAATCTGCTCAAATCCAGTCAAATGGGGTCGCACGGGCCGACAAATGGGGACGTCCCCGTTTGTCGGAAGCGTCCCCATTTGACTGCTCTCCAGTGACAATCGTCCCCATTTGTCGGTAAAACCACCTACACACACACATGGCTGTCGTTCATTCATAGTCTGCTAGATCTTGACCTGTCCTTGATGTCCGAAGAAATAAAAATGACGAGAACTTCATGGGTCCTTATACGTAATTACTGTCTATTTGACTTATATTATTATTATTAACGAAGAAGTTTCTCGTCAACAGCAAAGTGGCTGCCCACCTTTACGCACAATCGTTCTGGTAGTAGCAACTTTGGGTTCATAGTTACCCCCTTTCCCCCATCCACCGTCTCCACCACATCTAGTGAGCGCGACGTTATACTCATTGGACTACTACTGTATTATTATTATCATTATGGCAAATGGAAGACACGGTATTCAATTGTCACCGGATTTAGTCGAATTATTGATTTTGTTGTTTGCTGATGATGTGGTTTTAATCTCTGATAGTGTCATCGGTTTGCAAAACCAGCTAAATGTTTTATTGACCACCTCAAAGAAGCTTGAGGTAGTCGTAAATATGGCTAAATCGAACATAGTTGTGTTTAGAAACGGTGGCCATTTGGCATTACGAGAAAAATGGTTCTTTGGTGATAGTGAAGTGAAAGTTGTAAACATGTATAAATATTTAGGAGTCTATTTGTCCACAAGAATATCTTTTTCCCACACTCTAAACGACCTTGCCGATCGCGCGAGAAAGGGAGTATCAGCTATCCTCAAACTTCTATGGAGTATTGGGGAATATTCTCCTGATACGTTTTTTAAACTGTTTGACAGTCAAATACAACCCATCTTGACGTACGGTTCGGAGGTCTGGGGACTCTCTGATGATCAACAAACTGTTGAAAGAGTACATTTGTCTGCCATTAAAAGGTTTGTCGGTGTCCATTCGAAGTCACCAAGGCATATAGTTTACGGTGAAACAGGACGTTATCCTCTGTTTGTGGTAACGCACATAAAGTGTATGAAGTTTTGGCTTCGATTAACTCGGATGGATGGCAACAGGTACCCTAAGAAAGTGTATAATATGTTATTGTCTATACAAAGGCAAAATTACACGACATGGGCTTGTAACGTTCGTAATGTTTTGTACAAGTATGGATTTGGTGAAGTGTGGGAAGCACAAGGTGTTGGTGATATTTCCACGTTTGTAAGAGAATTTCGCCAACGACTTGTCGATTGCTTTAGACAGGATTGGCATAGTTCCCTTGAATCACACGTGTTTTATCATGTGTATTCGTTATTTAAGCAGTCCCTGTGTATGTGTGGTTATTACACCCCCGGTATAGGGGTGTGTATAGGTTTCACTCGATGTGTTTGTGTTCGCAAGTTGATCTCAAGAATGAACGGACCGATCGTCACCAAACTTGGTGAACAGGTTCTATACATTCCTGAGACGGTCCTTACAAAAATTGGGACCAGTCAAACACACGGTTAGGGAGTTATTGGTGGATTAAAATTATACAAGGCCTGGTATAGACGGACACCCCCGTTGGTCAAAGGGAAATAACCATTCTCACTGCCACCAACTGAGAAGGTTATTTCCCTTTGACGGGGGTGTAGTTCCTATCGGAGGAATTTTTTGTTTGTATCAGATAAGAAATGTTCATTTGAGGAGAATGTTAGCACGTTTCAGATTTGGTATGTCACCCTTAAATAACCACTATTTACAGTATAAACCCAATGTGAATAACGTGGACAGACTTTGCCCTTTGTGCTCAGATGATACACTTGAGACGGAAGTTCATTTTTTACTTGTTTGTCCCGCATATAATGAGATCAGAGTTGAATTAATAGCCTCAAAGTATTATCGGAACCCATCCATGTTTAGAATGTGCCAATTACTATCCTCTACAAATGGCCAAGTGGTAAGACAGTTAGCAACGTATATTTACAAAGCTATACGATTTCGCACTGTTTTTTTGGAAAATGCACAGTTGCAAGATGCAGGTCCATAAGGTTGCTTCTTTTAAACATTGTTCGCTTGTATTATGTGTCACCAATCTTGTTATGGGCCGGAGGCCTAACAAATAAAATTTCCGACTTCCGACTTCTCTCTCTCTCTCTCTCTCTCTCTCTCTCTCTCTCTCTCTCTCTCTCTCTCTCTCTCTCTCTCTCTCTCTCTCTCTCTCTCTCTCTCCTCTCTCTCTCTCTCTCTCTCTTTCTCTCTCCCTCTCTCTCTCTCTGTCTCTCTGTCTCTCGCTCTCTCTCTGTCTCCCTCCCCCTC
>NC_090257.1:1069700-1081906 GCF_037325665.1 Littorina saxatilis | reverse complement strand
AATGTTCACAACACAGCTTGCCTCGCTGTCAATGCGTTCGCCGGCGTGTAGTCTCATTTTCTGTTTGTGCCTAACGTCGGGAACTTTGTCGTACGTGTTTGTGTGAATTATGCCTGATGTTGTGCTGGCATGATTTCGCAGATGATCGATCAGCTGTATCAACAGAAGAAACGCATACCTCTTTGCTGTTAAATTGTTGGGATCATTGTCTGTCACGTCTGAGCTGCGAAGGGGTTTTGTTTACGTTGCGTTGACTAGCTCGGCAAATGGCGGCCTGTTGGTTCTCTGTGCTGAGCAGTTGAAGTGTGACTGTGGCTCCTTCTCATTCTCCGGTGACTTTCCAGTACTTGACATAGTGGTCAGCTGGCAGGCCTGTCAAGGTAGCTTCCACAGCAGTTGGTAGTCCAACGACAGGCATTTTCTTCACTTGTTCAAGTAAATTGCTGGAGCGAAAAATGTGTGCTGCCGGAGGGACAGATAGAGAGAGAGAGAGAGAGAGAGAGAGAGAGAGAGAGAGAGAGAAAGAGAGAGAGAGAGAGACAATGACAATGACAATTCTTTATTTAACGAGGGTAGTAGATTAAGCAGTGGTCTGCTTTTTTACATCCAGCCCTCGCCCTAAAGAGGGACTAACTAAAAAAATGAAATAAAAAATACAAGATAAAAATTAGAAAATAGATAACTAAAATTCTACATTTTAACAGATAACTAAAGTGAAAACACATTATACATATGTACACAAAATGCATTACATTGAGGTAAATTGCGAGTTGATTGATGTGAATTAAGTGGTATAGTGCAGCTTGCACTTTCTCAACATCATGCTCTAATCCATACATTACATTTTTAAAGAAAATCAATCAAACAAGCAAGACATTGCCAAGATCATCACACATCTAAATACATGTAGTGGTTGGGAAAGTTGAACAAACTTACTCCGGACAAGCGCACAAGGTAGAACCAGCGGTCAGTGCATGGGACTGCAAAAGTGCGCGTGCACGTGTGCGTATGCGTGTGAATACATTTTTTTTTAAACTAGTTAGTGTCAATATCGATCGAATGTCATTTCGATCACGTTTCAGTTTAGCGGACAAGCGTAATCGGATTCAACATACGCATACACACTCACATAGTCGGAAGAGTCGTCGAACAGGAAAAAAAATGACAAAGTAAAATATTGTAAATTGAAAAATGTTTGTGTAATTTTGCGATGAGACAGAGACAATCTGGGAAGGAAGTTTATACCCAAGTAATACTATCGAACGGGTTAGTCCGTAAGCTGCGGACAAATATTCTTACTCAAAGAGAAAAATGAAACAGGATTTTTTCAGTAAATGTAGGCTTACAGGGCTGCCGATGGGGAAAGACTGAACCACCTAAACAAATAGCAGTTCACATCGGTTGATGATTCTTCAGTCCCACAGAACTTCGGTCCATTAGGAAGTAGCCCTGTTGATTTGCTAGATTAACATCACATCGCTACCCGAACCGATTTTTATTGAAAATAAACACTTTTTTAAGCTCAGATATAATTTATCTGTAAGTTACATCACGTCTACAGTCGTTGACACAATCTAAAAACTCTATCAAATTACTCCGCCAAAGTTCCGACAAACTTACTACACATATATGCGTCGTCTGCATGTGTTGCGCGCGCAGTCCGGGGCGTGGCTTATTAAAAAAAAAAAAAAAAAAAACCGTATTAGTCTTTTTTTTTTAAGAGTTAAATTCAGATAGCACTTCATTTGGACAGCCTTGAGAAAACGGCCGTACAATACGTGTATATCTTCTTTTATCGAGAAGGAGATTAACAGCGGTGGGGTTTCAGTCATGCTTTCTAACGCCAGCTTCAATTTCAGATACTGTTAGGAGATTTCAAAATGCAAGGGGGTGGGGGTATAGAGTGGGGGGGGGGGGGGTGGGTATTTTCTCTGAATCGTTTATAAAGAAGGAATGTGTTTTTTAGACCCCAATCGTCAATGTTGAAGGTCCGGTATTAAAACTTGCCCAGTGTCTGACAAAATTAGACTCAGTTTAAAATTACCCTTGACAATTTGTGCGTGAGACAGACTGATTGCGGAACGGAAAATGGAATCACTCATGTGGCGCAGTGAAGTGTAGCCAAGTACCTGCTATGTCCTTCAGCAGAAGTGGCGGAGTGCCTGTCATCTGTTTCTCATTTAGTGGCCTCACAGTGGCCGAAGATTGGATTTGATGTGACTTTTAGTACACACTTGTGAGCGTGATCTGGTAATTTCCCTTCGCTTGCGTCTGACTTTCCCGTCTTAAGCTAACATACGAGAACAAACATAATATGCAAAATTGCAAGGATCGACCTCCTTGCATGAAAAGTCAACAACACTTTGTTATTTTCTCATTGTATAGAAACCTAAAATGTGACAGCAGCCCACAGGGTTATCTGTGTTCGTACACGCCGAAGTCTGTTCACTCGAAATCGTTCTGACAATTATGTTTTATGTTCAATGATATGTTTAAAGGCAGAGTAAGCCTCCCGTAAACCATCACAGATACGGTCAGGCTTTTACACACAGTACAAACACCCTTTCATTTAAACACTCACCAATTGAGAACATCCTAGGTGCCCTCCGTAAAGAGCGAACAATTTTCAAAGAATTTATTTTTGCGTGGTTTATCTTACCCTTGAACCATCATGAACCCGTGTGATCCAGTTTTCCCTTTTCACAATGCAGTCGTCATAGTTAGTCATTTGAATGCGACTCGACGTGAGCTTATCTGCAATAGCACGTTTTTTTTATGCACGAAACAACGGCTGTGGTTCACAAGAACTCTAGCGATGGCTTTTGACTGTTGAGAGGAACGGCGATTTGCACTGATAAACCGGCCGTCGTCTGCTACGACCCTTGCGTGACCCTGCTTCCGGGCTTTTCTTTTTTTTAAACTTTCACAACTTCGAATTGTTCTGATCTTGTCTTGATGAAAAACGAATTCTTTTATGATTAAAGAATGTTTGTGTAACAAGCTGTCAATTTATTATTTAGATTTTAAAAGTTAGGTCTAGCGCAAAAACGAGGCGCCGTTGTTGTTAACGGAACAAGTCTACGAAAATAAATTCTTGGAAAATGTCTCACGCTCGACAGAAAGCAGCCAGGATGTTCCCGTTCGGTGAGCGTTCAAATGGAAGTATGCTTGTACTGTATTTAGACGCTCGGGGAGCTCTGTGATGGTTTACGGGAGGCTTACTGTGCCTTTAAATTCAAATTCCAACGACCAAAAAAAAGAGAGATAGAGAGAGAGAGAGAGAGAGAGAGAGAGAGAGAGAGAGAGAGAGACAGACAGACAGACAGACAGACAGACATAGAGAGAGACAGACATACATGCAGACAGACACAGAAAGAGATTGACAGACAGACAGACAGACACAGACAGACACAGACAGAGAGAGACAGAATCAAATGTAAAGCGAACTGTTTAAACCTGTTGCGATAATTAATGTACAGTTCTGTAAAAATAAACTGTACTCTTAGTGCCCGACCCGACTCCCCAAACCTACGTCGCGGTTATCTGACGCTCTCTCTACGTCGTGCCTCTGCGTGCCTCCATTACAGAGAAATGGAAGGTGAAAATCTTTGTGTCAGTTTGACTCTTGATTTTAAACAAGTCGCGTAAGGCGAAAATACAACATTTAGTCAAGCTGTCGAACTCACAGAATGAAACTGAACGCTATGCAATTTTTCAGCAAGACCGTATACTCGTAGCATCGTCAGTCCACCGCTCATGGCAAAGGCACTGAAATTGACAAGAAGAGCGGGGTAGTAGTTGCGCTGAGAAGGATAGCACGCTTTTCTGTACCTCTCTTCGTTTTAACTTTCTGAGCGTGTTTTTAATCCAAACATATCATATCTATATGTTTTTGGAATCAGGAACCGACAAGGAATAAGATGAAAGTGTTTTTAAATTGATTTCGAAAATTTAATTTTGATCATAATTTTTGTAATTTTAATTTTCAGAGCTTGTTTTTAATCCAAATATAACATATTTATATGTTTTTTTAATCAGAAAATGATGAAGAATCAGATGAACGTAAATTTGAATCGTTTTATAAAAAAAAATAGGCCTATTTTTTTTTACAATTTTCAGATTTCTAATGACCAAAGTCATTAATTAATTTTTAAGCCACAAAGCTGAAATGCAATACCGAAGTCCGGGCTGTAAAAGTTGTTTCAATTTGTTTCCATTTAAAACGTCCGCTACTGGCACCTCAGTCGGACCATACATAACACTCTGAGAAGTAACCAAAGTGTTTTCTTTTAAAGTAATTTGTAACTCTCCGCTCCGCACGCCAACCAAAACAATTCCTGGGAGACGCCTACATCGTTCGGAAAAAAACCCACAAAAAACTGTTCCGAGCCAGGACTGAACTAGAAAGGGTTTCCATGACCACGGACGTAGCTTTGTGCCGAGGCTGATCACGTGGTCAGGTTGACCAATGGCAACGCGACCCTTTTACGGCCTCTCTATTGTCCAATGTGTGTACTCTATGACCCCTTGAAAACTTCAGCGATTGGTGTGAAGTGTACTCTTTAGAGAGGATGAGTTCAGCGGTTAATTGCTTTTAACATACTTACCTGAACAGGTTATAGGCCATTATCTCGAGATGCCTTGCTTTCGGCAACAGTTCTTTGAATCCCTCCCTCCCTCTCTCCATCTTCTCTCTACCAGTCTGTTTCTCTCTTTGTTTCTCTCTCTTTTTCACACTTTTCAACCATTAACTATTCATATTCATTTGCATAATGTAGAGCAGTCCCTAATTGGGCGACAGTTGGCTGTTAAAAGGAAAACACATAAAACAAACCAAAAAAGAACACTTTTGTAAGCTTACTACATTACTTTTGAAAAAAACCATCATTGGGTTCATTTCGCGTCATTTTGCTTTCGTCAACAGGAAAGTTTTTGTAATGCCTCTCTCCACCTCCCCATATGCTCCCCTCCCCCATTTCTGTCTCTGTTTTTTACATTTAGTCAAGTTTTGACTAAATGTTTTAACGGAGAGGGGGAATCGAGACGAGGGTCGTGGTGTATGTGCGTGCGTGCGTGTGTGCGTGTGTGTGTGTGTCTGTGTGTGTGTGTAGAGCGATTCAGACTAAACTACTGGACCGATCTTTATGAAATTTGACATGAGAGTTCCTGGGTAGGAAATCCCCAGACTTTTTTTTTCCATTTTTTTTTATAAATGTCTTTTATGACGTCATATCCGGCTTTTCGTGAAAGTTGAGGCGGCACTGTCACGCTCTCATTTTTCAACCAAATTGGTTGAAATTTTGGTCAAGTAATCTTTGACAAAGCCCGGACTTCGGTATTGCATTTCAGCTTGGTGGCTTAAAAATTAATTAATGACTTTGGTCATTAAAAATCGGAAAATTGTAAAAAAAAAATAAAAATGTATAAAACGATCCACATTTACGTTCATCTTATTCTCCATCACTTTCTGATTCCAAAAACATATAAATATGTTATATTTGGATTAAATAAAAGCTCTGAAAATTAAATATATAAAAATTATTATCAAAATTAAGTTGTCCAAATCAATGTAAAAACACTTTCACCTTATTCCTTGTCGGTTCCTGATTCCAAAAACATATAGATATGATATGTTTGGATTAAAAACACGCTCAGAAAGTTAAAACAAAGAGAGGTACAGAAAAGCGTGCTATCCTTCTTAGCGCAACTACTACCCCGCTCTTCTTGTCAATTTCACTGACTTTGCCATGAGCGGTGGACTGACGATGCTACGAGTATACGGTCTTGCTGAAAAATGGCATTGCGTTCAGTTTCATTCTGTGAGTTCGACAGCTACTTGACTAAATGTTGTATTTTCGCCTTACGCGACTTGTTTACATTTAGTCAAGTTTTGACTAAATGTTTTAACGTAGAGGGGGTAATCGAGACGAGGGTCGTGGTGTGTGTGTGTGTGTGTGTGTGTGTGTCTGTGTCTGTGTCTGTATGTGCGTGTGTGTGTGTAGAGCGATTCAGACCAAACTACTGGACCGATCTTTATGAAATTTGACATGAGAGTTCCTGGGTAGGAAATCCCTGGACATTTTTGTTCATTTTTTTGATAAATGTCTTTGATGACGTCATATCCGGCTTTTCCTGAAAGTTGAGGCGGCACTGTCACGCCCTCAGTTTTGGTTGAAATTTTGGTCAAGTAATGTTTGACAAAGCCCGGACTTCGGTATTGCATTTCAGCTTGGTGGCTAAAAAATTAATTAATGACTTTGGTCATTAAAAATCTGAAAATTGTAAACAAAATATTTTTTTTATAAAACGATCCAAATTTACGTTCATCTTATTCTCCATCATGTTCTGATTCCAAAAACATATAAATATGTTATATTCGGATTAAATACAAGCTCTGAAAATTAAATATATAAAATTTATTATCAAAATTATATTTTCGAAATCAATTTAAAACACTTTCATCTTATTCCTTGTCGGTTCCTGATTCCAAAAACATATAGATATGATATGTTTGGATTAAAAACACGCTCAGAAAGTTAAAACGAAGAGAGGTACAGAAAAGCGTGCTATCCTTCTCAGCGCAACTACTACCCCGCTCTTCTTGTCAATTTCACTGCCTTTGCCGTGAGCGGTGGACTGACGATGCTACGAGTATACGGTCTTGCTGCGTTGCATTGCGTTCAGTTTCATTCTGTGAGTTCGACAGCTACTTGACTAAATATTGTATTTTCGCCTTACGCGACTTGTTTTTCTTCTCGTGTCCCTTTGCTTGTTTGTAAGTTAGTTTGTTGATTTTCTGTTTGTTTTAATTACTGTTGATGAATTGTACGCTCTTAATATATGTTTTACGCGCAAAGTAAACATTTATTGCCGGCGTAAAATTGAAAATATTGATTACGCCTTCCTAGGCAAACCTGAGGTGGTGATCCAAATCATTGATACGTATTGGAAGGACTTCATTTACAAATAAAGAAATAAATAAGCCGTTTTAGTGATTTTTCCCCGGCGACATCCACCTTTCGAAGCCCAAGAGACATTCGCAGTGATGTAATTTGGAAACATCTGAAATAACTAACTGTAAAATGCTCCGTTACCGTTGCCGATTATTTCTTTTCATACAAACAGGATTTCACCTTCTGGCGATAATCTCTTTTGCGTTTGATTCTTGATTCTTTAAATTAATTTTTTCAGTGCTATTTAGTTGTAATCCATTACCCAAGCAGATGAAACCCGTGTGAATAACTGAACACTTAGACACTGATGTTCAGATGGTACGTGTGTGGTTACATAATTACAATAACCAAAATTGCAACCCGAACTGTCCAGTGAAGTGCTTTTCCAAGTTGCATGTGAGTGTGTGATTGTGTCTGTTCGGAGCGCTTCTAAGAAATTGTAAAAGTTTATGCGTAAGCATTTGCGATTTTCCGGTCTTGTACTTTTTCGTCAGTTTTCAGCAAACTCAGTTATATCATGTCACATTAGTGTGTGTTTCTCTTTTCTTTTATTTTTTCGTGTGTGTGTGTGTGTGTGTGTGTGTGTAGTTAGTTGTGTTTTTTTTCAAAGATTTGTTTTTAGCCAAGTTGATAGAGCGCTTGGGCGACTTACTTAAAAAACAAAAACAAAACTTCCCTTTTTTTTCCAACTAAGATCCTTTATACTCGTTTTAGGAATGGGTATGCTAAGTACATTTTTCTTGGCGAATTGTTGTGTTAGCTAAGCAACATTACGTGAATCGTTAAAACATGTGGGTTTTGTTTTTTAAAGTATTCCCCGCTTAACGAATTAAGATTTCTATGCAAAACAACGTGTGTTAACCCCATGTACAAAAACAGTACATGTAGTACATGCTTGAAAGTGCAGAGTGCTGTTGCGTCCAAAGAATTGAGTATTTCAGTAATTATGTCGACTGGTGATAAACACACATACAAACACGCGCACGCATTAACAAATCATAGAGAAACAAGCAAACAATTCGCAGAACAAACGTATATTAATGTGTGTGCATGCGTGAACGCGTGCATTCGTTTGCTTGACTAACTGACAATGTCAATCACGCTTTTAGAAGAGAACCGCTGATTTCAAAGTGGTATGGCTTTTACGCGGTCTTATGAGCCTTCTGTAAGACGGGCAGCGTTCGGCCTGTAACAAAACAGACCATCCAATAAACACCAGCGAAGATTTCATTGACGCGGCGGTCAAGTGTTTTGAGTATAGTGGGCGGAGCGTTGGGTTTATCACATGACCATTTGGGCCAATGGATGAATGTATTTAGTATGTGCGCTACTTTACTGGCGGACCACGAAGCTCGAAGAAGGTGTCAACTTGATTTCTTCATGCAATAAATCGTTGGCAGAAAAAAATGTTGCCCTTGGTGGAACGGGAGCCGCTCAGAAGAGGCGTGATAGAACTTGTGCGCGGTTCATGCATACACAACAATCATTTTTCTTTCAAGGTTTTATTTAACACTATGTGTTCGTAAAAACCGTTGCTCAACAACAAAAATAAATTAATTAATATTTTTCATCCTATACATGCCGCTACAGAAGCACACAGGGAGAGGTAGACGCGGCGAGTCGTGTCGTCTGTGAGGTAACGATCGTGTCAAATCATAGTATCTGTTAACGACGCGCCGAACCAAGGTCAGGGGGTGGAGACAGGGGTAAAGAAGAAAAAATATGTGTATTCAGATTCATTCTTCTTTCAGTTGATCAGCTTACTTGACTTCTATTTCCCGAAAGTTTTTTTTGTTTTGTGCGCAAAATTATCGATTGTTGTCGTTGTGGTATAGTTGGTTGTCGATATTTTTTCTTCTCAACATCACTGGCTTGATTTGTTTAATGATATATGTAGCAGGCAGCACACGTCTGTTTCAGAAATCGTTTGAACGTCTGAATTCTGTTATGATACAACAATATAGATGATATACAACTTTTACATGAGAGAAGAAAGTCAAAAATTATCTACCTAGAACATGTTGTCTTGTTAAGTTAGCATGCGTATTTTGTGTTCTATGCTATTCCTACTCATGCAGATGTCGAGTGCATTTGAGGTAGAAAAATAACAACAACCGGCAGTTTTGTCGCGACATTTCTCGCAATAATGTTTTGGTAAAGTTTACTTCCTCGTCCGGATTTTCATATGTAATTTTCCATGATGTTCGACCTGCAGCCGACTGCGAATTACTCTTAAATGTTTTGAAAGTTGCAACGCAAGTAAGCGTTTCTATCTTTCCATGAACTTTTGTTGTTGTAGTATATCATTATGACATATCTGGGCCCCGGCCGAGATTCGAACCCGCGACCCTAGGATCACAAGTCCACAACCTGAGCTACCCGGGCTCCCTTGAAGCCAATCGGTGTGTTTGAATCTTTAGTCCGATCGTGCAATCAAACCTGTCCAATGAAAGCTTGTCCACCACTTTGTCTATAACGACCACACGAAATATATATATATATATATATATTTTAACATATTGTAAAGTTTTGACTAAATGTTTTAACTTAGATGGGGAATCGTGACTAGGGTTGTGGTGTAGGGCCTACGTAGTACGTGTCTGTGGGTCTGTGGGTCTGTGTGTATGTATGTGTAGAGCCATTCAGAGAAAACTACTGGACTATTGAAGGATACGTTTCTTTGATGACGTAATATCTGGCATTTTGTACAAGTTTTGGTGGCACTGTCACACCCTCATTTTTGGATTCATTTGATTAAAATTCTGTAAAAGTAACTTTCGACAAAATCCGGACAACAGGATTGCATTTCAGGATTAAAGCTTGCAAATTATTTTTTGAGTTTGGCCATTAAAAGTCAGAAAATTGTATTTAAAAATAAAATGTGATGAATCGATCCAAAAAGATGTAATCTTATTCTTGATCATTTTCTGATTCCATAAACAAATCTATGTGTATCGATTGAACACTGGATTTCCCTTCTTTGAGCTATGTGACGTCAGAGGCCGACAAAACGTCTGTTTAGGCGGCCAGCCGAGACTACAAAATAGTGCATGTTTGTGTGCGTTCAATCATAAAAACTACAAGAAATTCTACCCAGATACATACATTTTATTTGTATTTTTTTACCAAAATATGACAATTTACACATATCTCGACAGTCGTTCACCTCGACCGCTAGCGCGGTCTCGGAGGAACACTGACTGTTTCGATCTGTGTAAAATGTCCTATTTTGGTCAAAAATACATACAACGTTTAATGTCCTGTTTGGATTAAAACAAGCTCGAAAAAATGTGACCCTCCACCACGAAATGAGTCGCATGTCACCTCGCGCGGTTCTGCGCTAGGCTTGATATAAGTCCGGAGAGTGTATGGTAACAGTGTGAGGGTCACCTTAGTCACAGGCGTATAACTCAAACAGTTTCCGCTCTTTTCTAAAACGGTTTTCACCACTGGATAGAGCATAACAAACTCTTTAGGAAAATGTAAAAATATGAAAATCATGCAAAGGTGACATGCGACTCATTCCGTGGTGGAGGGTCACAAATATACAATAGAAAAAGCACAATTTCATAAGAAGCGCTTTACAATACTGCGCTATACTGGCTTTCTGTGGCGTGAACGCGATAGCGGTCGCCGTCAGGTATGAAATCGACACAGGTATTGAGTTTTGTCTTCGTATTGTCTTTCATAATGTGAGTTCGAAGGAATGACTGAATGTATTAATTTCGTCTACGCGACATGTTTTAAGATATTGCTTACTTGTCAACTGCGATCACATGTCTAAACGGACTGCGGCTGCCAGTTTCGGCCCAAACTAACGTTCACAACCTGTCTTTCACAACCTTTAAAATCATGTTTGTTTTAAATTTATTTTTTTTAATTACATTGTACTATCTCTACATCACCAATACATAAAATTCATACACTACCATCTCGCTATACCGACTGCTAAACGTATCAGACGGACGGGACGGCTCTCAGTTAGCCGAATGCAATCACGTTGTCTTCTGCGCTTGAGTGCACCCCATACACACCTCTTGACATACTCTTGACATACTCTTGAAAGCGATAAGACACCACCCGAGTAGCCAACGGCGGCTTTCTTTAATTGCGATAACAACTCGGGTAGACAGTTTCAAACTGTCGTTAAAGACAGGTCCAACTACACTTACTTTTAAGATGTTACATTATGGAGGTCAAAATGGCCAATTTTCTGTAGTTTTTTTTGGAACAATCTATCCTGTTATTGTATTAAAAAAAGAAGCTTTAATTTTTCGGCACTATATTTGATTATGATGGACTCAGTGGAACTCATTCTGATAAGCATCGCTCCACGGCTATTGCCAGTTGTCTCTCTGATCGGACGCTACAGTCCTACGCGAATCTATATAAAAAAAAAAGAATACAGAGTTATCTCCCATATGTTTTTCGCGAGCACTGATCTAAATTTGAGATCAGTGTTCGCGAGACGAAAATGATTGCAGATTGGCCGACTTCGACAGTGATCTCCGTTCTGTTCTTCACAGTTATGATAAAGACATCGTTCTAAGGTCAAAACAAGTCGAAATTTTGGGACTGCTGCCGGAAGGAGACCGTAATATATGGTTTCATCTCTGTCAACTGGTTACAGAAAAAATCGTCTGCTCCGGTGAGCGCCGAAACCAAACGGTTGATTATCACGTGACACTTTTGTCATATTTAGAATTGTTTGCACAGTAAATACAGCCGCGAAAAATAGCTCGCTTGAAACTGTCTTACATTTCAATTCCTTCGTAATTTTAAAATGACAAAACACCATGAAAAATCATTATCGACGATCGCGAATCTGCTTATATCAATAATACATTACAAAAAACTCTAAATATGCACACACACACACACAAATCGGTTTCCTTGCCAGACAAGGAATCTCAAGGCATCCTGTCAGGGAGAGAATGACCTGAACTCCTTTTGACCTGAGTTCAAGATGAGTGGAACTGTCCTAACATTCTCAGAGAATTATTTTCAAAGTTTATGTTTGTTTTAAACATTAATATGTGAAAACAGAATTAAGGTAGGTGATCAGCGATGCTGTCAAAACTACTCACATTACGTTATATATGGCTGGTTTTTAGTGTTGATATTTTTGTTTCGAGCGACAGATTGACTGATTTGTTTCATATCGCTTAACCGGTATTTATTGTGGGTTTTTTTAAACATTTTTTATTAGGTGTTTTTTGTGTTTGTTGTTGTTGTTGTTGTTGTAAGCACGCT
>NC_090257.1:1014700-1059700 GCF_037325665.1 Littorina saxatilis | reverse complement strand
ACTCTCACCTCTGGTCAACACGTACTGTTCTATTTTCAGTCCTTTCACGAGAGTGCAGCGACGACTCTCTCCTCTGGTCAACACGTACTGTCCTATTTTCAGTCCTTTCACGAGAGTGCAGCGACGACTCTCTCCTCTGGTAAACACGTACTGTCCTATTTTCAGTCCTTTCACGAGAGTGCAGCGACGACTCTCTCCTCTGGTCAACACGTACTGTCCTATTTTCAGTCCTTTCACGAGAGTGCAGCGACGACTCTCACCTCTGGTCAACACGTACTGTCCTATTTTCAGTCCTTTCACGAGAGTGCAGCGACGACTCTCTCCTCTGGTCAACACGTACTGTCCTATTTTCAGTCCTTTCACGAGAGTGCAGCGACGACTCTCACCTCTGGTCAACACGTACTGTCCTATTTTCAGCCCTTTCACGAGAGTGCAGCGACGACTCTCTCCTCTGGTAAACACGTACTGTCCTATTTTCAGTCCTTTCACGAGAGTGCAGCGACGACTCTCTCCTCTGGTAAACACGTACTGTCCTATTTTCAGTCATTTCACGAGAGTGCAGCGACGACTCTCACCTCTGGTCAACACGTACTGTCCTATTTTCAGTCCTTTCACGAGAGTGCAGCGACGACTCTCACCTCTGGTCAACACGTACTGTCCTATTTTCAGTCCTTTCACGAGAGTGCAGCGACGACTCTCACCTCTGGTCAACACGTACTGTCCTATTTTCAGTCCTTTCACGAGAGTGCAGCGACGACTCTCACCTCTGGTAAACACGTACTGTCCTATTTTCAGTCCTTTCACGAGAGTGCAGCGACGACTCTCTCCTCTGGTAAACACGTACTGTCCTATTTTCAGCCCTTTCACGAGAGTGCAGCGACGACTCTCTCCTCTGGTAAACACGTACTGTTCTAATTTCAGCCCTTTCACGAGAGTGCAGCGACGACTCTCACCTCTGGTCAACACGTACTGTCCTATTTTCAGTCCTTTCACGAGAGTGCAGCGACGACTCTCACCTCTGGTCAACACGTACTGTCCTATTTTCAGTCCTTTCACGAGAGTGCAGCGACGACTCTCTCCTCATGTCAACACGTACTGTCCTATTTTCAGTCCTTTCACGAGAGTGCAGCGACGACTCTCTCTCTGGTCAACACGTACTGTCCTATTTTCAGTCCTTTCACGAGAGTGCAGCGACGACTCTCTCCTCTGGTCAACACGTACTGTCCTATTTTCAGTCCTTTCACGAGAGTGCAGCGACGACTCTCACCTCTGGTCAACACGTACTGTCCTATTTTCAGCCCTTTCACGAGAGTGCAGCGACGACTCTCTCCTCTGGTAAACACGTACTGTCCTATTTTCTGTCCTTTCACGAGAGTGCAGCGACGACTCTCTCCTCTGGTAAACACGTACTGTCCTATTTTCAGTCATTTCACGAGAGTGCAGCGACGACTCTCACCTCTGGTCAACACGTACTGTCCTATTTTCAGTCCTTTCACGAGAGTGCAGCGACGACTCTCACCTCTGGTCAACACGTACTGTCCTATTTTCAGTCCTTTCACGAGAGTGCAGCGACGACTCTCACCTCTGGTCAACACGTACTGTCCTATTTTCAGTCCTTTCACGAGAGTGCAGCGACGACTCTCACCTCTGGTAAACACGTACTGTCCTATTTTCAGTCCTTTCACGAGAGTGCAGCGACGACTCTCTCCTCTGGTAAACACGTACTGTCCTATTTTCAGCCCTTTCACGAGAGTGCAGCGACGACTCTCTCCTCTGGTAAACACGTACTGTTCTAATTTCAGCCCTTTCACGAGAGTGCAGCGACGACTCTCACCTCTGGTCAACACGTACTGTCCTATTTTCAGTCCTTTCACGAGAGTGCAGCGACGACTCTCACCTCTGGTCAACACGTACTGTCCTATTTTCAGTCCTTTCACGAGAGTGCAGCGACGACTCTCTCCTCATGTCAACACGTACTGTCCTATTTTCAGTCCTTTCACGAGAGTGCAGCGACGACTCTCTCCTCTGGTAAACACGTACTGTCCTATTTTCAGTCCTTTCACGAGAGTGCAGCGACGACTCTCACCTCTGGTCAACACGTACTGTCCTATTTTCAGTCCTTTCACGAGAGTGCAGCGACGACTCTCACCTCTGGTAAACACGTACTGTCCTATTTTCAGTCCTTTCACGAGAGTGCAGCGACGACTCTCACCTCTGGTAAACACGTACTGTCCTATTTTCAGTCCTTTCACGAGAGTGCAGCGACGACTCTCTCCTCTGGTAAACACGTACTGTCCTATTTTCAGTCCTTTCACGAGAGTGCAGCGACGACTCTCTCCTCTGGTAAACACGTACTGTCCTATTTTCAGTCCTTTCACGAGAGTGCAGCGACGACTCTCTCCTCTGGTAAACACGTACTGTCCTATTTTCAGTCCTTTCACGAGAGTGCAGCGACGACTCTCTCCTCTGGTCAACACGTACTGTCCTATTTTCAGTCCTTTCACGAGAGTGCAGCGAGTCACGTGCGCCATGACCGTGCTCCTCACCGGCATGCTGGCCAACCTCATGTTCTTCGGAATACCGTCCAGTGACCCAGAACAACAGGTAATAGAGCTAGAATCGGATGCAAGGCTGGGAGGGTGTTGAACGTATGTGTTTTTGTGTGCTTATGAGCCTCATTTTCATTTTTCATTTATCCTACATACGTGAGAGAGACACTCGTGAGATAATAATCGTTCAAATCACACGTGTGTATATCATGCAAATGAGGTCATGTCAACCAAGTCTGGCGGGGACCTGTTTTTCCACTGCTTATGGTGCCAAAATGACCGAGACAAGCGTCATTATAGAGAAAAAAAATTGCGCTCGCTAATGACCCTCGATGAAATTTTAGAACTAACACGTCACGCCACACTTTCAGAGTGACGTTTCTTTACTTTGACGTAATAGATTGCACGAGGCTTTAGAAGAGATCGAGGTTCCAAAACAAGCGTCTTCAATTTAGCTGCCTCGACTGCAGGACATTTTTAGTAAAATACACGTAAGTACAGTATGTAGGATAAACAGAATACTACATCGGACACGCTTTTCACAACATCCGGAGCATGTGCCACGCTTCCGATCGGCTTTCCCTTGTGATCGGGGTGAATACTAACTATGGTGTGCATGCTATGCAGCGTGTGCTGAATAAACACGTGCACATGTTCCTCTTGTATTGATAACTTAGTATAACATTATTGGTGTCACATACAAAACAAATGTTACGTCCTTACTGCAAGCAACACTAGACATTTTAAAACCAACTAATAGCTATCCTAGGTCATGAATAATTGAATCGAAACAATATTATCATTTTTTCCTTTCAGGTGAGATATCTTTATTTGTCTACTGATTCTGTCTATGTGCGCATATAGTCGGTATACAGTGGAATATCCCATAACGACCCCTCCTTATAACTACACCCCGCGTTTTCCGATCGATTTTTCTGAACATATTTAAGGTTGTTATTGGGAAGTTTAACTATACAATCAACTTGGCCTTGAAAAAAAATGGAACAAGGGACTGCAGGTGAGAGAATTGGAACAAGGGACTGCAGGTGAGAGAATTAGAACAAGGGACTGCAGGTGAGAGAAATGGAACAAGGGACTGCAGGTGAGAGAAATGGAACAAGGGACTGCAGGTGAGAGAAATGGAACAAGGGACTGCAGGTGAGAGAATTGGAACAAGATAACAATGACAATATTCTCACCAGAAAGCAGCAACAAGAATACAACAAGTCGCGTAAGGCGAAATTACTACATTTAGTCAAGCTGTGGAACACACAGAATGAAACTGAACGCACTGCATTTTTTCACAATGACCGTAGTCCGCCGCTTGTGCAAAACGGAGTGAAACTGACGAGCCTGTTCAGCGCGGTAGTGGTTTTGCTGTGCTGCATAGCACGCTTTTCTGTACCTCTCTTCGTTTTAACTTTCTGAGCGTGTTTTTAATCCAAACATATCATATCTATATGTTTTTGGAATCAGGAACCGACAAGGAATAAGATGAAATTGTTTTTAAATCGATTTCGGAAATTTAATTTTGATCATAATTTTTATATTTTTAATTTTCAGAGCTTGTTTTTAATCCAAATATATCATATTTATATGTTTTTTGAATACGGAAATGATGTAGAATAAGATGAACGTAAATTCGAATCGTTTTATATACAAAAAAATTATTTCAATGTTCAGATTTTTAATGACCAAAGTCATTAATTAATTTTTAAGCCACCAAGCTGAAATGCAATACCGAAGTCCGGCCTTCGTCGAAGATTGCTTTACAAAAATGTCAATCAATTTGATTGAAAAATGAGGGTGTGACAGTGCCGCCTCAACTTTTACAAAACCCCGGATATGACGTCATCAAAAGTATTTATCGAAAAATTGAAAAAACCATCTGGGGATATCATTCCCAGGAACTCTCATGTAAAATTTCATAAAAATCGGTCCAGTAGTTTGGTCTGAATCGCTCTACACACACACACGCACAGACAGACAGACACACACACACATACACCACGACCCTCATCTCGATTCCCCCTCTATGTTAAAACATTTAGTCAAAACTTGACTAAATGTAAAAACAAGAATTAGTTTCGACTTAGTGTCGTCCCTAACGGTAACCAAAAAAAGAAGAAAGAAGAAGATTTTTAGATTTTGTTTCAAGGTTAAAGGCACGTTACACTCTGTCTGTATTCTTCTGTGCTCGTTCTCTTCATTGTCTTTTTCTGTCAACTCTTCTTTTTAGCTTATTGTTTTAGTAACTTGTGCTGACGAAGACGTAAAGTCGAAACTAATTGTTGTTTTTGTATTGTTGTTGCGGTGTTCTGGTGAGTACATTATCATTGTTATCTAGTTCAACTTGGCCTTGGTTTGCCTTCAGGTGACCAAAGGGCCGCTCAGGCTGAACCTGCGTTCCATCGCGATCGGCATTGAGAGCGCCCTGGTGGTGATGCCTATCAACATGCTGATGGGGGCGCTCTTCTCGCAGACCAGCCGCCGGCCCTCGACCCGCAAGTATCCCGTGTTCGACCTGGATGAGGAGTGCTTCCACAATGCCCCCGAGGACACGGACAGCATCGGCAGCTTCTCCCTCGAAAACGACAGCGAGATTGAAGCCTCATCCTCGGTAAACGACTCCTCGCCTGAAGCCTCATCGAACACCGCCTCGCCTGAAGACTCGGGGAACACCACCTCGCCTGAACCCTCGCTGAACAACACCTCGCCTGAACGCTCGCTGAACAACACCTCGCCTGAACCCTCGCTGAACAACACCTCGCCTGAACGCTCAGTGGACACCCAGTCGTCTGTACACTCAGGGTCCAAGCCAGGCGGTGCTGTGGAGGTTGGTGTCAGCAGCAGCGATGGGTTGACCACTGGCAGCGGTGAAACGTCCCAGAATATAGTCCAAGACATATCTGGGGGCAACGAGTTGGAGAAAAAGAGTCACTCCGATGTTAAGGTCAGCTCGGTCTCAGACAAGAATGAAAACTTCTCTGCTGCTGATATGGAGCTGAGTGAGAGTCAGCGTGCTAGCGCTGCTCTTGTTCACAATGACGTGAAACATCACGACGAAAGTGGTCGAATGTCGACCAAACAGTTCGGTTCTCGTGAAGCTTTCTTCGGGACTGATTCAAGTTTTACAGTTGCTGAAGCGAGTGGGGGAAGCGATGCTAGAGATAGTTTGAGTAACAACATCTGTCATCTCCCCACCAGCAAACCATTTGCTGCTGAAAGAGGCAAGAAACCTGCCAGTAGCGTTGACAATAACTTGAACAGCAACAACTCTGCTTACATGAACAACAGCAAAGAAACTCAAGTCAAGAAACCCAAGCGTACTGATGCCTCGAAGCCAGAATCTGGCAGGCTTAGCTCTGACAGCCAGCAACGACCCTATAGAACGGGCCATCTCTCGGAGCAGTTCAGCTTCATCACAGCGACACCGTGGTTCCAGAACGCCTTGACACACCTCAGACACAACGTGGTCAGGCTGGTGGGAGAGAGCAGGAAAAGGGACAAGAGACATTCAGATAAAGCTCTTCCCAGCTCACAGACGAACAGCACTTATTCATGTGGAGCTTACTTTGATAAGCTAAAAGCAAACAAGCAAGAGTTTCTTCAACCGCAAGGTGTTAAAGAGCCAACTACTGGATCTACAGATAGTGCTAATGCAAACACAAAAGTGATTTTGGAGAAAACAAAAAGTATGCAACAGACGGCAATGTTCGAGGCGTGTGCCTCTGTTGAAGGAAAAGGCAATACTGAGGCAAAGGCCTGTACAGCGATTAAGACCAGTATGGAGGCAATTACTAGTATCGAGGCCAAAGGCAAAGGAATCACCGAGGCCGTATTGCAGTCGGAGACAAGTACTAACCAGCTCTTTGAAATAAAGCTATCCCCGGGTGTTCCTCCCTGTCGTGAGAAATGGGAGCAGACCCCGCTAGGAGAAGCGAGAGAGCAAAGAGAGCTACCCTCAGAAACAGAGAGTTATACCACATCATACCCACAGGGCGTTGAAAACGAGAGAGGAGACTGTTCGAGGAAGTCATACTTGGACAAACTAAAGGAAAAGACGAGTAGAAGAAAAGCCAAACTACATCAGCCAGATACATTGACTGCTGTTGTTCCAACACACATTGGCAGTGGTGATCAAGCTCCAAAGCAAAACGAAGACGGGGAGAGTGAATTCTATTCATCCAAAGAACTAAACAGCAAGCAACAGATGCAGACTCGGCCCCGAAAAGAGAACAGTTCACCACAACAACAGAGGAAGGCTAAACTCTCTGAAAAAGTGACAAAGCGTTCTGCTGGGCCTAGGCCACAGGCATGTTGGTTCTGCTCACAGATTCCGGGTCAAGAAACAACCATTCGAAATCATGAAGCCTTCACTGAAAAAAGAGTTACGCCCAAAAGAAGGGAGAGTTCCAAGATCAAATCAGACGGTAATAAAAAAACCTTCAAAGCCAAACTGAGAAAGCTTGGCTTGAGGTCGTGTAAGCAGGACCCCGACCCAGCTCCAGAGGCCAGAGACCCTGTTGAAGACATCCCCTTTGACACCATCCTTCAGTACCATGACTACGAGTACGAGCAGTTTCAAAAGAAAGGCCCCAGAGCCCTCAAATCGTTCAGGCGTCGAGCGGCCCAGTGCATGGCAGAAGATTTACTCAATTCCAACGTAAATGCGGCTTCTGCAACAGGCCTCCACACCTTGAACAAAAATCAAAACGCAGCCGGTGAACGCAGAAAATCCGGATCCAAAAGCAAGTTATCCAAGTCGGGCAGCTTCGACGTGGAGGATGATGACAACGATGACGACGACAGTGAGGTGATTCCCCCAGGTCGCTGCACTCAGTGCATGACAGTCACCTATAACCGCGTGTTGACTACGGTACTCTGTTTATTTTGCTGTCGGTGCCCAGCTGGGTAAGTAACTGCATGCTTCCTTTGGTGGTAAGATACTACAGGAGATATTGTCCTTGGCGAATTTTATTTTGTGATGTACTGTCCGTCCGTTCTGTTGTCGTTACTGTTTTTAGTTTTTTTTACACTGGCCTAAGCATTTTGAGGGGTACTGATACCTTGCAGACTGTGTGGCTTTGTATATGGTCTTATCAAACTAAAGCAAGTCGCGTGAAGGGGTATAAAAACATTTAGTCAATCTATAGGTATCAAATTAAAAGATCAACACCGAAAGACAGTCATCGCCGAGACTGCCTGAAGTTAGTCTCGGCTAACCATACCTGAAGACGGAGACGGGTCACGCTCGTCTTCGCGAAGCAGGCAAACTTACTTCTTTTCTATAATTCTGGGTAAGTTTTTAAAGTAAACATCACATATCTATATATTTTTGAATTCAGGAGAAGATTAGGAATACAATGCAATCATGGTTGAATCTGTAGGAGAAAATGAGTTTTTAATGAAAATTTAATGAGCAAACTAATTAATTAATGTTTAAGCTGTCAAGCTGAAATGCAATACCAAAGTCCGGACTTAGTCAAAGATTGGTTGACAAAAATTTCAATTGACTAAATGTGACCCTCCACCACGAAATGAGTCGCATGTCACCTCGCGCGGTTCTGCGCTAGGCTTAATATAAGTCCGGGGAGTGTCTGGTAACAGTGTGGGGGTCACCTTAGTCACAGGCTTATAACTCAAACAGTTTTCGCTCTTTTCTAAAACGGTTTTCACCACTGGATAGAGCATAAAAATCTCTGTAGGAAAATGTACAAATATGAAAATCCTGCAAAGGTGACATGCGACTCATTGAGTCATTCCGTGGTGGAGGGTCACAAATGTACAGAAAGACACGTTTTTCAAGTTACAAAACCTTGACCCCATTGACGCTCAACATAGCCTCGTTGGTGGTGATTTGACACCATGTTCATTCGGGTTGTCACCACTTCATGGACGATAGCTCTGAGATCTTCCAGGCGTTAGATATAACACATACCTTTGAAAACTGAAATGTCGCTGTTATTGAACTGTGATGCTCGATGTAGCTATCAACTGCAAGGAATATCTAGAGTGGTTGTCTGGCTCCTGTAACTGAGAAATGACATACAATCAATGTAGCGGTCATTCTGCCATGAAGTGCAGGGGGCTGATTCCACCTAAACACGCAGACACCTGGGCAGCGCGACTTGTTGCTGCTAGCTTTCCACTGGGAGGAAGCAACCCAAATGTCCAAGCATTGGGATAATAGAGTATATATGCAATGAAACAAAATCTGAACAAGTCGCGTAAGGCAAAAATACAACATTTAGTCAAGTAGCTGTCGAACTCACAGAATGAAACTGAACGCAATGCAACGCAGCAATACTCGTAGCATCGTCAGTCCACCGCTCATGGCAAAGGCAGTGAAATTGACAAGAAGAGCGGGGTAGTAGTTGACGCTTTTCTGTACCTCTCTTTGTTTTAACTTTCTGAGCGTGTTTTTAATCCAAACATATCATATCTATATGTTTTTGGAATCAGGAACCAACAAGGAATAAGATGAAAGTGTTTTTAAATTGATTTCGAAAATTTAATTTTGATCATAATTTTTATATTTTTAATTTTTTAATTTTCAGAGCTTGTTTTTAATCCAAATACAACATATTTATATGTTTTTGGAATCAGAAAATGATGGAGAATTAAATGAAAATAAATTTGGATCGTTTTATAAATTTTGTTTTTTTTACAATTTTCAGATTTTTAATGACCAAAGTCATTATTTAATTTTTAAGCCACCAAGCTGAAATGCAATACCGAAGTCCGCGCTTTGTCGGAGATTACTTGACCAAAATTTCAACCAATTTGGTTGAAAAATGAGAGCGTGACAGTGCCGCCTCAACTTTCACGAAAAGCCGGATATGACGTCATCAAAGACATTTATCAAAAAAATGAAACAAAAGTCTGAGGATATCATACCCAGGAACTCTCATGTCAAATTTCATAAAGATCGGTCCAGTAGTTTAGTCTGAATCGCTCTACACACACACACAGACAGACAGACACACACACACACACACACACACACACACACACATACACCACGACCCTCGTCTCGATTCCCCCCTCTACGTTAAAACATTTAGTCAAAACTTGACTAAATGTAAAAAAATGAATACTGGACACTTGAAAGCGGACAAAAAAGTGCTAGCCGACGAGTCAGAGTTGGTCCAGTACTTGCTGTACGTTTCATCGCTTGGTGCCGCACACATTCCTTGCCCACCGTCCCCCTTGACTTATATTGTGCTGGATTCATTTCTGACGGCTCGATTGAAAAAAAATTTGCGATCAGAGAGTTGAAGAGGAGGAAGAAAGTCGACAACGTCTGTGGTCTACTGGTCATTGCCATCCGGTTATATACAATTTATAAGTAGACCTGAACGAATAAAACATAAGTTAACTTAAATATACACGCTCATACCATAAAAAGCACTGGGTGTGTTTCCCCATACAGCACCAGTCTACCCTGGTGGAGCATCTACTTGACTTGGACCCTTGCCATAGTGGTCAACCTCAGCGTGTCGTGGGTAGTGATGCTCTACGGCCTGCGCCTGGGGTACCAGGGCTCCGTGGACTGGCTCACTGCCTTCTTCACCGGCTTCTGCAACAACGTCTTCCTCATCCAGCCTGTCAAGGTCTTTATCATGTCCATCCTCTACATCCTCATCCTCGGCCAGCACGTCAACGTCAGGGAGGTGGCCGGAGTCACCTTGTACGGTGGGTGATGCGGTAGGAGTATAGGGCTCCCCACAAACGCTCTACACAGAGGCTCTCGGGAACCCAGATTTTAATGTTGAAGGACCCTTTATCGGAACTTGAGAGGGTCTCGGGAACCCAGATTTTAATGTTGAAGGACCCTTTATTGGAACCTGAGAGGGTCCCAAGACCACGACGATTTGGGGATTTTGCGAGATCTTCTC
Organism: Littorina saxatilis; assembly: GCF_037325665.1. NCBI lineage: Eukaryota > Metazoa > Mollusca > Gastropoda > Littorinimorpha > Littorinidae > Littorina > Littorina saxatilis. Next base: position 1,049,250 of record NC_090257.1, on the reverse strand, counting down.
AAGAACGTTATTTGTCATGACAACCGTTAAATCGCGTCCGTACCGATCTGAAAAAAAAATTCGTCTTCGAAATTCATCGAAGGGAACGTTCTTGTCTGGTACGCTTGATAACGCAAATTAAGTGCGTCCCAGAACCCATTCTTTTCAGGTTTAGTGCGTCGCGGGACCTTTTCAAGAAATTCTAGCATGTGTTTTGTAGTGCGTGTAGTATGCAGGAACGCAGAGTTTGTTGAGCCCTAAGGAGGCATGCATTGTTTGTTCAGGACTCTGACGACAACGGTCAAGTGGACGTGTACTGATGACATGCACAGGTCTAGGTCTAGGTCTAGGTCTAGGTCTAGGTATAGGTCTAGGTCTAGGTCTAGGCGATCGACAAGAAGGAGAAGACATGTACTGGGGTAACTGCTCTTGCTTTGTTGGCCTAGTAGGACAATTGATTGTTAAAAGATTGACAGAAGTATGTGACGATCGACCGTACAGGGGTCGCATACAAAATGTAAGTGTGAGTGACCGAAAAACAGTTCCTGAGAACAACACTGGCCATTATTCCTCCGAACTCGTCGTATGGCTGCCTAATTGGCGGGGTAAAAACGGCCATACACGTAAAAACCCAATTGTGCAATAAAAGCGAGTGTACATGGAAGCTTCAGCCCATGAACGTAGAAAAAGAACTGGCCATGATGGGAGCCATGTTGTAAGTCAGTGTCCATTTCTCCGCAGTTGATCATTTGGGATGGTAAAAACTTGGCGAAAGGAGGGGGGGGGGAGTCACCTTGCACGGTAGGTGACGCAATGGAACTCATGATGAGAGTGTTGATGAGAGTGCACTTGGGAGTCACGGACCACCTCTTTGTATCTGTTACTTTGGAATGGCAAAAGGTTGATGAAAGAGAGGGGGCCGGAGTCACGGTGTACAATGGGTGGCGTATGTGGGAGTCTGTGTTGAGATTACAGCTGAGAGTCAGTGAACGCCTTTCTGTACTTGGAAAGTTAGGATGGTAAAGACCAGCAAAAGGGAATCTTGCAGGGTCATCGAGGCTTGGCTGTTGACGATGCCAGTGGCTATTACTGCATGCCTTCTCTTGTTGCAGACGAGAATAACCAGCTGCTACACGTGAAGATGCTGAAGCAGTACGAAGCCCGCAGAAAGATGTTGGATGGCATGTGGACCTCCGTGGATTATGAGTACCCCATACCACGCAGCAAGGTGACTTGTTTATACCATCACAGTACCCCACACCACGCAGCAAGGTGACTTGTTTATACCATCACAGTACCCCACACCACGCAGCAAGGTGACTTGTTTATACCATCTCAGTACCCCATACCACGCAGCAAGGTGACTTGTTTATACCATCTCAGTACCCCATACCACGCAGCAAGGTGACTTGTTTATACCATCTCAGTACCCAATACCACGCAGCAAGGTGACTTGTTTATACCATCTCAGTACCCCATACCACGCAGCAAGGTGACTTGTTTATACCATATCTACCTTTGACAAGTGCTTAGGGGTACAGTCCTTCCCATGTTATAAGAAATTCTGGCGGCGATCTTAGATCTGTCCAGGATTCTACATGAGATACTGCCATCCACCCCCCCACCCCCCCCCAGGATTCTACATGAGATACTGCCATCCACCCCCACCCCCCCTCCCCTTTGACACAGCCCAACGAACAACAGCCTGAGAGCTTCCTGTGTCATAACAAATTGATTTTATTCCAATTATTATTGAAATTAATTACTCCAAAATGTGCACAGGGAGCGGTCAGGATGTTCTGTTTTTGGTTCTTGGTAGGGATGTTCTGTTTTTGGTTCTTGGTAGGGATGTTCTGTTTTTGGTTCTTGGTAGGGATGTTCTGTTTTTGGTTCTTGGTAGGGATGTTCTGTTTTTGGTTCTTGGTAGGGATGTTCTGTTTTTGGTTCTTGGTAGGGATGTTCCTAACCCAAGTGAAATCCTGGTCAGCTCTGTGGCAGTGAGTAAAAGACTTTTCACGGGAAGGTGTGTGCGCTTTACCCATGTCATTGCTACTGACGCCACGATGTACACAGTCTCTTAATTCAGCTTTTCTCTTTGTTTCAGACTATAAGAATAGGCCTCGAGGAAGTCACATCACTTTAGAAAGTGTAGCGTGACGAGTTAGTTCTAAAAACTCTTCCAGTGGAAACAGCAGGCGCAGAAGTGTTTCCATAATGACGTTTGTCTCGGTGACGTTGGCATCATAAGCGGTGAAAAAGCAGGTCCCTGCCAGACTAGTTTAACACGACCTCATTTACTTGATATACACACGTGTGTTTTGAACGATATCGTTATCTCATGAGTGGTCTGATAAACTATTTTTGCCCAGCAGGCTCAGGACATCAAGCTGCGACTGGAACAGGACGCCAAGGCGAGGATGATCCTGCGGGATACGTTGATCTGGTGCGTCTTCCTCGTCGTGGTGGCCATCGCCTGTCAAGGCCACACGATTGTGGAGGACGCTAGCCGCACCAACGACGTCGCCAGGATCATGCTGGAGGAAGGCGCGTACGGCGACATGAGCCTGGAGGACGTGAGAACTTGATAGTTCTAGACCTACCACCCTTGGCCATGTTATGAGGACTGTAGCTTTATGTGTGTTATGCTTGCAAAACACGCTGTAGCTATTTATCCGGCGTGTTTAAGATCGTCAACAAATGAGGCATAGTACTGTTTTAAGATGTGAGAAACTAAGGAACAAAAGCCCTGTAAATACATACGACGTGTGCAACAAGGGGTAATCAGAACCAATCTCCAGCTACTTATAGTTTTAGTTTTTTTGCACATGTTGTGTGCATTCGGGGTCAGATCGTGAGATTAAAGCTTGCCTTCCTGCTTGTCTGCCTTTGAAAATAGATTACCTTTGGCTTTATCCCTACTCCTTTATTTGTTGTTCTCCTCATGTCCAGTACTTCACCCCATCCTCTCCCCCCCCCCCCTCTCTCTCTCTCACAACCCCCCCCCCACACACACACATGATTGCAGCTCCGCCTTCCCCTCTTCCTCTCCCCCCCCCCTCTCTCTCACAACCCCCCCCCCCCCACTCACACATGATTGCAGCTCCGCCTTCCCCTCTTCCTCTCCCCCCCTCTCTCTCACAAACACACACACACACACACATGATTGCAGTTCCGCCTTCCCCTCTTCCCCCCCCCTCTCTCACACAAAAACACACACACACACACACACACATGATTGCAGCTCCGCCTTCCCCTCTTCCTCTCCCTCCCTCTCTCTCACAAAAACACACACACACACATGATTGCAGCTCCGCCTTCCCTTCTTCCTCTCCCCCCCTCTCTCTCACAAAAAAACACACACACACACATGATTGCAGCTCCACCTTCTCCTCTCCCTCTCCCCCCTCTCTCTCACAAAACACACACACACACACACACACACACACATGATTGCAGCTCCGCCTTCTCCTCTTCCTCTCCCCCCCTCTCTCTCACGAAAAAAACCCCACACACACATGATTGCAGCTCCGCCTTCCCCTCTTCCTCTCCCCCCCTCTCTCTCACAAAAACACACACACACACATGATTGTAGCTCCGCCTTCCCCTCTTCCTCTCCCCCCTCTCTCTCACAAAAACACACACACACATGATTGCAGCTCCGCCTTCCCCTCTTCCTCTCCCCCCCTCTCTATCACAACAACACACACACACACACACACACACACATGATTGCAGCTCCGCCTTCCCCTCTTCCTCTCCCCCCCTCTCTCTCACAAAAACACACACACACATGATTGCAGCTCCGCCTTCCTTTCTTCCTCTCCCTCCCTCTCTCACAAAAAAACCCCCACACACACACATGATTGCAGCTCCGCCTTCCCCTCTTCTTCTCCCCCCTCTCTCTCACAAAACACACACACACACACATGATTGCAGCTCCGGCTTCCCCTCTTCCTCTCCCCCCCTCTCTCTCACAAAAACACACACACACACACACACACACATGATTGCAGCTCCGCCTTCCCCTCTTCCTCTCCCCCCCTCTCTCTCTCACAAAAACACACACACACATGATTGCAGCTCCGGCTTCCCCTCTTCCTCTCCCCCCCCTCTCTCTCACAAAAACACACACACACACATGATTGCAGCTCCGCCTTCCCCTCTTCCTCTCCCTTCCTCTCTCACAATAAAACACACACACACACACACACATGATTGCAGCTCTGCCTTCCCCTCTTCCTCTCCCCCCCTCTCTCTCGCAAAAACACACACACACACACACACACATGATTGCAGCTCCGCCTTCCCCTCTTCCTCTCCCTCCCTCTCTCTCACAAAAACACACACACATGATTGCAGCTCCGCCTTCCCTTCTTCCTCTCCCCCCCTCTCTCTCACAAAACACACACACACACACACACATGATTGCAGCTCCGCCTTCCCCTCTTCCTCTCCCCCCCTCTCTCTCACGAAAAAAAACCCCACACACACATGATTGCAGCTCCGCCTTCCCCTCTTCCTCTCCCCCCCTCTCTCTCACAAAAACACACACACACACACATGATTGCAGCTCCGCCTTCCCCTCTTCCTCTCCCCCCCTCTCTCTCACGAAAAAAAACCCCACACACACATGATTGCAGCTCCGCCTTCCCCTCTTCCTCTCCCCCCTCTCTCTCACAAAAACACACACACACACACACACACATGATTGCAGCTCCGCCTTCCCCTCTTCCTCTCCCCCCTCTCTATCACAACAACACACACACACACACACACACACACACACACACACACATGATTGCAGCTCCGCCTTCCCCACTTCCTCTCCCCCCCTCTCTCTCACAAAAAAACACACACACACATGATTGCAGCTCCGCCTTCCCCTCTTCCTCTCCCTCCCTCTCTCACAAAAAAACCCCCCACACACACACATGATTGCAGCTCCGCCTTCCCCTCTTCCTCTCCCCCCTCTCTATCACAACAACACACACACACACACACACACACACACACATGATTGCAGCTCCGGCTTCCCCTCTTCCTCTTCCCCCCTCTCTCTCACAAAAACACACACACACATGATTGCAGCTCCGGCTTCCCCTCTTCCTCTCCCCCCCTCTCTCTCACAAAAACACACACACACACACACACACACATGATTGCAGCTCCGCCTTCCCCTCTTCCTCTCCCTTCCTCTCTCTCACAATAAAACACACACACACACACACACATGATTGCAGCTCCGCCTTCCCCTCTTCCTCTCCCCCCCTCTCTCTCGCAAACACACACACACACACACACACATGATTGCAGCTCCGCCTTCCCCTCTTTCTCTCCCTCCCTCTCTCTCACAAAAACACACGCACATGATTGCAGCTCCGCCAGGAACCGACAACCAATAAGATGAAATTGTTTTTAAATCGATTTCGAAAATTTTATTTTAATCATAATTTTTATATTTTTAATTTTCAGAGCTTGTTTTTAATCCAAATATAACATATTTATATGTTTTTGGAATCAGAAAATGATGAAAAATAAGATGAATGTAATTTGGATCGTTTTATAAAAAAATAATTTTAATTACAATTTTCAGATTTGTAATGACCAAAGTCATTAATTAATTTTTAAGCCTCCAAGCTGAAATGCAATACCAAAGTCCGGTCTTCGTCGAAGATTGCTTGGCCAAAATTGCAATCAATTTGATTGAAAAATTAGGGTTGACAGTGCCCCTCAACTTTTACAAAAAGCCGGATATGACGTCATTTATCGAAAAAAATGAAAAAAAACCATCTGGGGAGATCATACCCAGGAACTCTCATGTAAAATTTCATAAAGATCGGTCCAGTAGTTTACTCTGAATTGCTCTACACACACACACGCACCGACACACACACACACATACACCACGACCCTCGTCTCGATGTTAAAACGTTAGTCAAAACTTGACTAAATGTAACAAGGAAGGAATCTTGAAATGGAGGTAAATATACAGAGGTTATCAACAGAAATCTGAGAAAACAGGGTCTGAAACGGGAGGGAGTCTTACATTGGGGAGTCTTACATTGGGGAGTCTTAAAAGGGGCGTTCCACTGTTAATAGGAAGATCTAGATCAGCACTTTTCAGGACGTGTACGGGAACGTGTACGGGTAACGTTATCAAATCTAGTTTTTACGTCTCGCGTTTGCCAAGATCTGCAGTCTTGGTGGGAGCAAAACAACGTATGATTTGGAACATTGGAGAAAAAAGTGAGTCACGGGTGACGCAATATCTACACGTACACGTACAGGTCTTTGCTACACGTTGGATCATCTAGAACTCTGTAATGTCCCAGATCGGGAAGGCGGAAGACGTGTGGGACTACCTGACTGACACCCTGCTGCCCACCCTGTACGCTCACCCCAACAGGACCACTGCCAGTGGCGTCTCAGTCGTGCTGGGGGGCATCCGTCTCAGGCAGGTCCGACAGAAACCCGGCAATGGTCAGTTGTGCGCCAATCACTTTCAACTCTGGACACTAAAATTAAAAAACATTCTGCAACATTGACGTTTGTTTTTGTAGGAGCTTACAAGCTCAGCTGGTAGAGCGCTGGACTTGCGGCCCACGGGTCACCTGTTTGAAGTTCGGGTTCGAACGGACTTTGGTGTTTTCTCCACTGGAAGGGAGCAGCCTGAATTTCCCAGCAGTGGGATATTAACGTAATGGAATTGAAATGAAATGTGTACATATTTATTTGGTATATTTGTTATCATTTATATTTATTATTTATATTAATTTGGTATATAAATTATTTATTCATACCTATTTAAATGTCATTGATATTTATTTGGTGTTTGAGTCAACTGTTAAGGTGAGCACTTTTTTCAATGTTTCTGTTTTGCCATTTGCTCACTAGCAGTCGTTTGTTATTGAAGTAAAACCATGCACTCTCTCGCTTCTTTTTTTTTTTTATCAAACATTGCACGCCTCGGAAAACTTGCAGCGTGATAGACGCGCGGGCATGCATGCGATATTCAGATAACGAGCCTTCGTCAGAGCCAAAGTTTAGATCTTGTTATGACGGGCGCAGTGGACTTGTGGATAAGACATCGGCCTCCTAATCGGAAGGCCGCGAGTTCAAATCCCGGCCGCGGCCGCCTGGTGTGTTAAGGGTGGAGATTTTTCAGATCTCCCAGGTCAACTTATGTATGGACCTGCTAGAGCCTTATCCCCCTCCATGTAGAAACACGAAAATACCCAGCATGCTTCCCCCGAAAGCGGTATATGGCTGCCTGAATGGCGGGGTAAAAACGGTCAAACATGTAAAAACCCGCTCGTGTAAAAACATGAGTGAACGTGGGAGTTTCAGCCCATGAACGAAGAAGAAGAAGGAGATCTTGTGTACTTAGAAATCCTACCGTAAGATATCAAACTCAGAATATTATATCACTTTATATTAACCCATATTATTATTGACATGGTGTGTTTTACGTATAAAAAACGATAGAAAGAAAACGTACCTTGTAAGTAGCATAATTGACCATTATTTATTCATTTATTCATACATTTAATCCCATTGCTTGGAAATTCGGATAGCTTCGTCCCAGAAATAAGATAGCAGCAACACGAGTTGCGCTTGCCAGGTGTTTGCATGTGTAGTTGTAATCAGTCACATGAAGAATAACCGAGGACAACTCGGGCACGGGGATGACACATGAATACCGTCTCTGGGTCAGAACATAAAGTTGACCCGTGTTCATCCCGGCCATGTTTCGAACATGTGACCGCAAGTCCAGTGCTTTACAAACCTAGCCTAGCCAACCATGCTACAGAGCGTACAGAAAGATGCTATTTATTTATTTATTAAGGAGATTTCTATTGCGCATAACTAAAAGCACTATGCGCTATCTCTTGCAGACTCTTGCAAGTCCGTCATCCCTCGCGAGTTTAGCCAGTACCTGGGAAGAGCCCACTGCCTGCCCGAGTTCAGTTTCGCGGTGCAAGACACGCGCGACTTCAACCACAACTGGACGACCCCCATAACGGGACAGGTGGCGGCCATGAAGGACGGCTTGACCAAAGCCTGGCAGTACAGGTCAAGCACGGAACTGCAAGAGCCCGCGACGTGGGGGGAAAGGGCGGTCTACCCTGGGGGAGGCTATGCTATCGATCTGCCCGGCAATGACACGGTTAGTTACGATTTCTCTTGACGTCCCAGAACTCCCCTCCCCCTCACCTACGTACAGCTATGAAAGAGTGTTGTTCCCAGACTGAGAGGACAATAGGTTAGTTAGATCTGGATTGAAAATAGGTATGGGTCAAAATGTCCTGGCTTCAAAGCAAATAGTGCGCGTCAAACGTATGGGACGGTCGAGAGGCCAGGGCTCAGAACAATGCGACAGTTCAACAAGTATCGGACGGTCGAGAGGCCAGGGCTCAGAACAATGCGACAGTTCAACAAGTATGGGACGGTCGAGAGGCCAGGGCTCAGAACAATGCGACAGTTCAACAAGTATCGGACGGTCGAGAGGCCAGGGCTCAGAACAATGCGACAGTTCAACAAGTATAGGACGGTCGAGAGGCCAGGGCTCAGAACAATGCGACAGTTCAACAAGTATCGGACGGTCGAGAGGCCAGGGCTCAGAACAATGCGACAGTTCAACAAGTATAGGACGGTCGCGAGGCCAGGGCTCAGAACAATGCGACAGTTTAACAAGTATCGGACGGTCGAGAGGCCAGGGCTCAGAACAATGCGACAATTCAACAAGTATCGGACGGTCGAGAGGCCAGGGCTCAGAACAATGCGACAGTTCAACAAGTATCGGACGGTCGCGAGGCCAGGGCTCAGAACAATGCGACAGTTCAACAAGTATCGGGTGGTCGCGAGGCCAGGGCTCAGAACAATGCGACAGTTTAACAAGTATCGGACGGTCGAGAGGCCAGGGCTCAGAACAATGCGACAGTTCAACAAGTATCGGACGGTCGAGAGGCCAGGGCTCAGAACAATGCGACAGTTCAAGAAGTATCGGACGGTCGAGAGGCCAGGGCTCAGAACAATGCGACAGTTCAACAAGTATCGGGTGGTCGAGAGGCCAGGGCTCAGAACAATGCGACAGTTCAACAAGTATTGGGTGGTCGAGAGGCCAGGGCTCAGAACAATGCGACAGTTCAACAAGTATTGGGTGGTCGAGAGGCCAGGGCTCAGAACAATGCGACAATTCAACAAGTATTGGGCGGTCGAGAGGCCAGGGCTCAGAACAATGCGACAGTTCAACAAGTATTGGACGGTCGCGAGGCCAGGGCTCAGAACAATGCGACAGTTCAACAAGTATCGGGTGGTCGAGAGGCCAGGGCTCAGAACAATGCGACAGTTCAACAAGTATCGGACGGTCGAGAGGCCAGGGCTCAGAACAATGCGACAGTTTAACAAGGATGCGTCAGTGAAGGAAGCCCGAAGCCTGAGAATAAGACAGGCATAGGGTCTGACCTGCTGTTGTCCTTACATCAAAAACCAAACATCAATTATCCTCACGTTAATACTTCATTCTTCTTTTGCGGAAAGTGTTCAAGACATGAACAACCAAAAGCGCCGAACTTGACCCAATGTAAACCTTATAGGCAGAATATACCTGCGCGGTTTCAGCGGCACAGACGACGCACGGCCTATTACAAATGCCGCGATAGGGATTATGACGAGTACTTGGCCGGTTTTTGAGTCACTTGAGAAAAAGTGACTCTATGTAATCGGTCAGTGTTAGTCTGTCCGGCCGGCCGGCCGGCCGGCCGTCCGGCCGGCCGGCCGGCCGTCCGTAGACACCACCTTAACGTTGGACTTTTCTCGGAAACTATCAAAGCGATCGGGCTCATATTTTGTTTAGTCGTGACCTCCAATGACCTCTACACTTTAACGATGGTTTCGTTGACCTTTGACCTTTTTCAAGGTCACAGGTCAGCGTCAAAGGAAAAATTAGACATTTTATATCTTTTCTCGGAAACTATCAAAGCGATCAGGCTCATATTTTGTTTAGTCGTGACCTCCAATGACCTCTACACTTTAACGATGGTTTCGTTGACCTTTGACCTTTTTCAAGGTCACAGGTCAGCGTCAAAGGAAAAATTAGACATTTTATATCTTTGACAAAGTTCATCGGATGTGATTGAAACTTTGTAGGATTATTCTTTACATCAAAGTATTTACATCTGTAGCCTTTTACGAACGTTATCAGAAAAACAAGGGAGATAACTAGCCTTTTCTGTTCGGCAACACACAACTTAACGTTGGGCTTTTCTCGGAAACTATAAAAGTGACCGGGCTCAAATTTTATGTGAACGTGACTCATTGTGTTGTGAATAGCAATTTCTTCCTGTCCATCTGATGCCTCATATAATATTCAGAACTGCGAAAGTGACTCGATCGAGCGTTTGCTCTTCTTGTTCTTTCATGCAACGTGTAGCGGGCTGGGATAAGCTGCAGTGCGTCGTCGGTCATGCTGAAGTAAATATGTGAGCGGAGCCCCTTACACGGATATTTTCCACAGGAAGCATTGGAGACAGTGGAAAGGTTGAAGGAGCTGGAGTGGCTGGACCTGTACACGCGAGGTGTGCTGATTGACGTCAACCTGTACACGCCCAGCAAGGACCTCATCAGCAGTGTCACCGTCCTGTGTGAAGGGGAGCCCGAGGGTCCTTTCAGCAGCAAGATGTTCGTGCACACCGTCAAGCTCATCTTCTACCAACACGAACGGGAGAACATTATCACCATGGCCGAGGTGAGCTGACCTAAACTTGTCATTTCTGCAAAACATGCACGTATAATTTCAATCAGGATAAAAAGGAGAACATAAGCTTGTATAAGTGATATAGCACATAGCGGATGTGTGGGCCACCAGATGGGGTGGTATGTTGTATAAGTGATATAGCACATAGCGGATGTGTGGGCCACCAGATGGGGTGGTATGTTGTATAAGTGATATAGCACATAGCGGATGTGTGGGCCACCAGATGGGGTGGTATGTTGTATAAGTGGTATAGCACATAGCGGATGTGTGGCCCACCAGATGGGGTGGTATGTTGTATAAGTGATATAGCACATAGCGGATGTGTGGGCCACCAGATGGGGTGGTATGTTGTATAAGTGATATAGCACATAGCGGATGTGTGGGCCACCAGATGGGGTGGTATGTTGTATAGTGATATAGCACATAGCGGATGTGTGGCCCACCAGATGGGGTGGTATGTTGTATAAGTGATATAGCACATAGCGGATGTGTGGGCCACCAGATGGGGTGGTATGTTGTATAAGTGGTATAGCACATAGTGGATGTGTGGGCCACCAGATGGGGTGGTATGTTGTATAAGTGATATAGCACATGGCGGATGTGTGGGCCACCAGATGGGGTGGTATGTTGTATAAGTGGTATAGCACATAGTGGATGTGTGGGCCACCAGATGGGGTGGTATGTTGTATAAGTGGTATAGCACATAGCGGATGTGTGGGCCACCAGATGGGGTGGTATGTTGTATAAGTGATATAGCACATGGCGGATGTGTGGGCCACCAGATGGGGTGGTATGTTGTATAAGTGATATAGCACATGGCGGATGTGTGGGCCACCAGATAATAATAATAATAATAATAATAATAATAATAATAATAACATTTATATAGCGCTAAATCAAAAACTTTCGTTAAAAAGGCTTGCTCTAAGCGCTTGACATCTAAACTAAAACGTCATTCACACTCTTTACAATGATGTGCAAGAACTTCATGTCACACTCTTTCATTCAGTATAGCACCATTCACACAGTTGTTATTCTGTACAAGACAATAAGTTAGTCTAACATTTAGAATGTTCATAAGATGAAAACAAGAGAAAACCAGACTAAAACAACTGCTTAGTGCTAAGAAAGCATGAATCTTAATGATAACGTAATACATGTTTAACTGTTAAGACCATAAAAAACCTATATGTGACCCTCCACCACGAAATGAGTCGCATGTCACCTTTGCATGATTTTCATATTTGTACATTTTCCTAAAGAGTTTTTTATGCTCTATCCAGTGGTGAAAACCGTTTTAGAAAAGAGCGAAAACTGTTTGAGTTATAAGCCTGTGACTAAGGTGACCCTCACACTGTTACCAGACACTCCCCGGACTTATATTAAGCCTAGCGCAGAACCGCGCGAGGTGACATGCGACTCATTTCGTGGTGGAGGGTCACATATGCTAAAATAACTTCGAACTTTTAAGAACTTCTTATAAGATACACAGCACATCTAGATAAACACCAGAATGATAAAACAAAAGGCAACTCGTTAAAACTATTAAATGCATCAATGTCTAAAACACGAAAGACTCAAATATAAGATACACAATTCTCTAGAATTGTTTATTAAAACTGAAACCGACCTGCTCAAAGGAAACCATACCCACCCCCCCCCCCCTACCCACCCCCAACCCTCCTCCTACACTAAATACTAATTATTTCTACTCTTAACTTCCCAACTACACGTTATCCATAAACTATGCACAGGAACATGTGTGTCAGCATTATGTGGCACCGACATGACTTGTGCATATCTAGCTTACAGCTAAGGGTTAAAGTTAAAGGACTACTGCAGTGAAAAATTATATTTATAATAATTTAAAACAAAAACCAAAAATAACTAGCTGAATAGAGATGGAACCGTTACAGAACAGGATGGCAAAATGTTGCGACTTTAGGAGTTGTGTTTCTGGAAGAGGTGAGTTTTGAGTGCTCGCTTGAATGACTGTTGTTCTAACGCGTTTTGTCAAAATGTAAAAACTTTTTACAAAACGCAGGGGGCTCAAACACGCGTTTTGTCAAAATGTAATAACCCTAGAATTCTGGGCTATCATCCAGTTTCAGTTTTACAGCTATTCGTTCAGAAAATCTTTGTTTACATTTATATGACGTTAAAATTATCATATCACTGACTCCCGCTGGAAAACCCCTTTAAACGCAAAACAGCAGACTATAACACAAGCAAAATAATGCATCGTGCAGAAAATTTCATTTATTTCGGCGACGATTAATGGCAACTGACTTCCACTTGATTGTCGCTTTAACTGCAAAAAATAAGACTATCAAGCAAACCAGAACACAAAAACAAAATGGTCGTCATTCAGGATATTTACATTTTGAGTTAAATTGAACAAAATGACTTTTATCTGAATGTCCTTTTAACTGCGAGAATTCAGACTATTACAGAAGCAAAAAAAAAAAATTCTTCGTTCAGAAGATCGTTGTTTACAATTTATATAACCTTAAAATGGCCCCATTGACTTCCGCTTGGATGTCCTTTTAACTAACACCAAAATGAAACTATCCCACATATATATACAAAGAAGCAGATGTTGTTTTTGATCAGAAGATCTTTGTTTACATTTTATATGACGTTGAAATTATCAAATTTGTTTCCGCTTTGATGTCCATTTAACTAAGCAAAATCAGGCTATCACACAAGGCAACACAAACACGCACACTAAAAAAAATATTCGTTCAGAAAATCTTTGTTTACATTTATATGACTTAAAATTATGTTCTCACTGACTCCCGCTGGAAACCCCTTTAAATGTGAAAAAGCAGACTATAAGATAAGCAAAACAATGCATCTTGCAGATTTGTTTTTTTTTTTTTTTTTTTGGGGGGGGGGGGGGGGGGGTGGCGACGATTCATGCCCACTGACAATGTAATGATCCTAAAGACTTTTGTTTGATTGTCCCTTTAATTGCAACAAATCAAACTATCAAGCAAACCAACTCACAAAAACAAATATTGGTCTTCATTCAGGATATTTTAAATAATCGGGGTAAAAGGAAATAAATGACTTTTAATTGAACTGTGGATTTGCATGAGTAGCATACAAACAGACAGACACACAATTTGGAAATTATTTGATGGTGAAGATTCTAAGTTTTCTTGACTTCCAATTTCAAAGAAGATAAGGGGTCTTGTGGGCGCGCCACTCGTTTTGTCAAAACGTTTTTACAAAACGCGGGGCGCGCCCCGTGTTTTGTAACAAAGTGTGAAATGTTTTGACAAAACACGGGGGGCGCCCCGCGTTTTGTAAAAATGTTTTGACAAAACACGGGGCGCGCCCCGCGTTTTGTAAAATGTTTTACATTTTGACAAAACGCGTTACAACAACTGTACTGACTGAGAGTGGCGAATGTGAGAGGGGAGAGAGTTCCATTGAGTCGATGCGCAAAATGCAAAAGTGCGTTGTCCATATGCTTTTGATTTTGTGTGTGGGATGACTAGGGTGCGGCTATCAGAAGAGGAGCGGAGTTGTCTAGCAGGAGTGTATACAGTGAGAAGTTCAGAGAAATAAGCAGGAGACGAGGCAGAGAAGAAGTGAAAGCAGAGAGTGGACAGTTTGTATTCAATGCGGGCTTGGATGGGTAACCAGTGGAGTGTGCGGCGAAGTGGTGTGACATGATCTTTTTTTCGTGCTTTGAGGATCAGGCGTGCTGCAGAATTTTGAACTTTCTGTAGTTTGTGCAGGAGGTAGAGTGGACAGCCAGAGAGAAGAGAGTTACAGTAGTCAAGTTTAGGGTGGTATGTTGTATAAGTGATATAGCACATGGCGGATGTGTGGGCCACCAGATGGGGTGGTATGTTGTATAAGTGATATTGCACATGGCGGGTGTGTGGCCCACCAGATGGGGTGGTATATTGTATAATTAATACAGCACATGGCGGATGTGTGGCCAATCAGATGGGGTGGTAAATTGTATAATAAATACAGCACATGGCGGATGTGTGGCCCACCAGATGGGGTGGTATATTGTATAATAAATACAGCACATGGCGGATGTGTGGGCCACCAGATGGGGTGGTATATTGTATAATTAATACAGCACATGGCGGATGTGTGGGCCACCAGATGGGGTGGCTGGTAATGCTGTCTGTGAGCATGTACTTCGAGATGGAGGAGCTGATCATGTTGGGAGCGGGGGACTACATGCAATCAGCCTGGACCTACCTGGAGCTCATCAACTTCTTCCTGTCGCTTGCTGCCATCGGCGTGCACCTCGCCCGCGTCATCGTCGTCGATTACTTCCTGGACCGGCTGTTCGGCCTCCACTTCAGCTGCTACGTCAGCTTCGCCATGGCCAGGGTCCTTGATCAGGTGCGTGACTCATAGACGGGTAGCTCAGTTGGTAGAGCACTGGACTGCTGATCCTTAGGTCACGGGTACGATTCCAGGCAGGGACGGAGACGGGTCAACTTTATAAGCAGACTCAAAGACGGTATCCATGTCCCACCCCCGTGTCACCACAGGGGCACGTAAAAGATCTCGGTTATTCTGCCAGAGGTGCAGTTGGCTGATTACACCTAAACACGCACACACCGAGGTAGCGCAGCTTTTGTTGCTGCTAGCTTTTGTTGCTGCTAGCTTTTCACTAGGAGGAAGCGGGCGGGGATGTAGCTCAGTCGGTAGCGCGCTGGATTTGTATCCAGTTGGCCGCTGTCAGCGTGAGTTCGTCCCCACGTTCGGCGAGAGATTTATTTCTCAGAGTCAACTTTGTGTGCAGACTTTCCTCGGTGTCCGAGCACCCCCCGTGTGTACACGCAAAGCACAAGACCAAGTGCGCACGAAAAAATCCTGTAATCCATGTCAGAGTTCGGTGGGTTATTGAAACACGAAAATACCCAGCATGCTTCCTTCGAAAGCGGCGTATGGCTGCCTAAATGGCGGGGTAAAAACGGTCATACACGTAAAAGACGTGGGAGTTTCAGCCCATGAACGAACAAACAAACAAACTAGGAGGAAGCGACCGGAATTTTTCAGCATTGAGATGATAGAGTAAATAAAATGAAAATAAGATAAAGATAATAATGCACCACAAACTCATTCGCTATGCCATAGATCTGTGTTGATCATTCGCTATGCCTTAGATCTGTGTTGATCATTCGCTATGCCATAGAATACAGAATACAGAATACAGTATTTATTGAGCCAAGTGACATTAAAAAAACATTTAAAGCACAAGGAATTTAGCGTAGTGTTGGTAAAATCACGCACACACACACACACACCCACACACACACTGACACACACACACACACGCCCACACATTCACTGACATACACACCAACACACACACGCCCACACTATAGATCTGTGTTGATCATTCGCTATGCCATAGATCTGTGTTGATCATTCGCTATGCCATAGATCTGTGTTGATCATTCGCTATGCCATAGATCTGTGTTGATCATTCGCTATGCCATAGATCTGTGTTGATCATTCGCTATGCCATAGATCTGTGTTGATCATTCGCTATGCCATAGATCTGTGTTGATCATTCGCTATGCCTTAGATCTGTGTTGATCATTCGCTATGCCATAGATCTGTGTTGATCATTCGCTATGCCATAGATCTGTGTTGATCATTCGCTATGCCTTAGATCTGTGTTGATCATTCGCTATGCCTTAGATCTGTGTTGATCATTCGCTATGCCTTAGATCTGTGTTGATCATTCGCTATGCCATAGATCTGTGTTGATCATTCGCTATCCCATAGATCTGTGTTGATCATTCGCTATGCCATAGATCTGTGTTGATCATTCGCCAAGCCATAGATCTGTGTTGATCATTCGCTATGCCATAGATCCCTCCGATCTGTGTTGATCAAAGGGGATCGTGACCTAGCTGCAGACACCTCGCGTTATCACTTTCAACAGTGGATATGTTCTAACAAACATTCTTAAACGATGAACCAAGCTGAGCAAGCATTTGCACTGCTTCGTTATTTCCGGGCCCAGAGAGAGTGACAAATGCGGAATCAACGATAAAGAGAGAAAGGATGACGTGATAGCACATTTTACACAAAACGACTTTGCCTGACCACGCTATTTTCAAGCGAGCCCGTCAGCACAGCACGCACGCACGAACAGAGACACAGACTCTGACAGACAGATAGACACAACCACACACACACAACCACACACACACACACACACACACACACACACACACACACACACACACACACACATCCTCCAACACCACCCACACTGACATCCCCCCCCCCTCCAGGTATATACCTGTATCTGCACATCCCACCCAATCACTCTGTTGCAGACTCTGGACGTTCTCCCACCCAATCACTCTGTTGCAGACTCTGGACGTTCTCAAGTCCTTGGTGTTCGTGCTGGTGGTCCTCAAAGTCTTCCGCGTGCTGCGCTTCAACCGCTACTTCCGCGTGCTCCTCCGCTCCTTCGTCATCGCGCGCCAGAGCATCATCAACCAGACCCTCATCGCCTCCATCACCTGCATGGCCTTCGCCTCGATCTGCTTCCTGCTCTACGTCTCCCACCTGGAAGACTACCGCACTTTCTCCGCTACCCTGGGCGCGCTCCTCAACTTCGGCCTGGGCGAGGGCGACTTTTACGGCTGGGCCTACAGCCAGCCCATCCTGGGCCCCCTGCTCTACTTCCTGTTCTTCTTCTTCTTCATCACCATGATCCTGTCCTTCTTCGTCACCTTCATCATGGAGTCATTCAACGTGGCGCGGGTCTTTGTGCAGCTCAACGCGGACGAGCAGCACGTCAAACGCTACGTCGTCAGGATATGCAGGCTGCTCATCGGCGCCACGCCCAGGATCAAGCAGGTCCGGCGTCAGCGCCGCACTCACCCTTTCAAGCCCGCCTCTTACAACTCTAACCCTGTCTCTTGAGGGTGATGGCGCCATGCCTGTGATCAGACCAGGCGATGTGCTACACACACTCCTTCAAGCCCGCCTCTTTCCCCTCTGGCCCTCTCTCTTGAGGACTTGAGGGTGATGGCGCCATGCCTGTGATCAGACCAGGCGATGTGCTACACACACTCCTTCAAGCCCGCCTCTTTCCCCTCTGGCCCTCTCTCTTGAGGACTTGAGGGTGATGGCGTCATGCCCGTGATCAGGGAGGGCGATGTGCTACACACACTCCTTCAAGCCCGCCTCTTTGGCGTAGGGAAAAGCTGCCCCTTTCTTTTGAGGGAGATTTTCCAGGCTGCTCATTGGCGCCATGCCCAAGATCAGGTAAAGCGATGTGCCACACCCACTTCGTCAAGCCTGCCTCTTTCACGCAAGGAAAAGCTGACCATATATCTTTTGAGGAGGATGTGCCAGGCTGCTAATCGGCGCCTCGCTCAAGATGATGCACGTCCAGCGTCACTCATCCCTTTAAGACCGCCTCTTCCTCCTCTCATGCACAAGACGGTTCCTGTTTCCTGAAGCAAATTCAGATTTGCATTTTGCTGAACCTGCGTGAAATCAAAGAATTACTTGTTACTGTCTCCCGTTGTTGCACAACCTGCGTGAAATCAAAGAATTACTTGTTACTGTCTCCCGTTGTTGCAAAACCTGCGTGAAATCAAAGAATTACTTGTTACTGTCTCCCGTTGTTGCACAACCTGCGTGAAATCAAAGAATTACTTGTTACTGTCTCCCGTTGTTGCACAACCTGCGTGAAATCAAAGAATTACTTGTTACTGTCTCCCGTTGTTGCAAAACCTTCGTGCATGAGGAAGAGAAAGAGTAAGTATAATTTTTCAAGCATGATGACAACGGCACCGCACCCAACCCTTTTAGCTCGCCTTCTTTCCTTTGGAGAAGACGGCCCTGATCTTTTTGGGTAAACATTTTGCACGTTGGGTCGGGAGTGTTTTGGACATTTACAGGTGTTATTGTTGGTTGAAAACCTATTTATCCTTTTCAGAACATGAACAGTTTCTTTGTGTGACCACCACACTTTTCATGCCAGAAGATAAGGGGGCTTTTTTAATCGGTTACGTCAGTTCAAGTCTGTGTTTCAAAGTTTGTTTTGGGCTCTTTTATGACAGCTCTGTTGGTTTCATATATTGAGCTTTTTCATCTTCGTGCTTTTTTGTTGATTAAAATTTGATAGATGCGTTTATATCTGTCTCTCAATGATCCATACATCATGTTTTTCGCTGTGGGTATGTATGGCAGTCTTAATGGACGTTTTCCGGAAATACCTCTCAGGATTTTCATGCGGTATAGCAGAGTGTAAGAGCTCCTTTTGCTGATACACGCTTTTTAAAGCGAGGCGAAGCACGTAGCAAACTGCCATCGCGACCAACAACTTACTCGGATGTGTTTGTTATGCTATGTGTTCTTAATACGGTATCCTTTTCTTTTGAAACTATACTAATCGGAGTTCACGATTCGTTGCGGCAATGGTCGCTGCATGGCCCGCAGTGATCGCTGACAAAGTGTTTTGACCGAGGTCACGTAGGTTTGGCTTGAGGTCATGTGAGTTGAGGAAAATGCACGTTCTCAGCGATCATACGGCAAGCAATCGGCAGCGAATTGGCTCCGATGTGCATATTTTGGAAAGAAATGGGTGTCACATCGCGGCACGCACACTCGAACGCACGCACGCACGCTTGCTTGCATACACACACATAAACACAGACTCGTGGCTCTTTGTTTCACTTTTCAAGTCAGAGATTTCACTTCTGGAGAGAGGGTTAAGAAGAGACGCCTTGGTTTGTTAAGTCGGTGTGGTTTCTCATTAACATACGTAACTTTTTGCACGTGATCATGACTTTCAGGATTAACAATTGAACAATTAACCATCTACTTCTCGCGTCCCTGCCTCCACCATGAAATCTTCTCCTTCCATAAAGACATACGATATCGATGGAGAAATAACCCCACAAAAACAAACAAACCGGGACGTCTCTTTTTGAACCTCTCTCTCGAAGTGAAATCTAGACGCCAAAATCCAAACAAAGTTTGAGAAAGTGAGAAAATATTTCAAGAACGAAGTTTGTCTCGGTGACTGCAACATACCAGTAGTGGGAAATGTATCGTAAAGTCACCGTCAGGCTGGGCTGTGTTTCGGTCTCGTATATCATTAAGAGTTAACCAACAATAAGTCTCTCTATTTTTATTTTTCAGCAAAATATTCATTCTAGAAACAGGTAAATGGTTTGTTATAAGGAGTACAGTACTGTACGTGTGTACAGGTGCTGCACCACACACGCAAGCGCGCGCACACGGAGGCTGCAGTTTCCATTAATCCATTCCGCAAACGAGCAGGTATCCCCGTGGCTTGCGCTGTGTGTCAGACCAGTCTTCTAATCTGAAACATATACAAGGCAAGGCAAGGCAAGGCAAGGCAAGGCAAGGCAATACTGTATTATATAAAAATGAGAAATTAATTTGTGGCTTTCAATGAATACTGAACAACATTAAAAACATGGTAAAAGCATCTATTACACACACACACACACACACACATAAATAAAACACACACACACACACACACACACACACACACACACACACACACACACACACACACACACACACACACAACGTTTACGAGTTTGAACATTTAAATATAAACCCCTTGGTGACAGCCAGACAAGTGGGCCCACTGACAAAAACAGACATTCAGAAAGACGGGAAGAGAGACCTGGGCCAGTGTGCATGACTCCAACACTGGGTACCAGCCCACTAGGTGGGAACCAGCTGCAGGGTCGGATTGGTTGAATGTTAAAAAAAATGTCAATTTGAAGCAATGCGACCCCGCTGTTTGTTCCACCCAGCTTTTCTCGGTGCACCTCTGTCCTGGGCTGGTGTGCACGAAGCAAGAACTGGGTACCACCTTCAATGCTCACATTCCAACCAATCCGACCTAGCGGTAGACGTTTTATGGCGCGTTTACCAAAAAGACAAAAAGGGACTCGTTAACTTTTCGCACATGAATTTCATGACACGATTTGCGGTCGCGGAAGGTTTGATGAGCAGAAAACAGGCACTCGCAGAATTTGTGTCAAAAAGTTGATTTTTTTTTAATGAAAACGTCTGAGTAATGGGATAAAAAGCTTACACACCTGAATATCGTGCATATTTAGAGGCTCGGTAATACCTGAAAATCGACCCTAGGGAAAATATGCACGATATTCAGAACTCGGAGTGTGTAACCTATTATAAGATGTTTGATGGGTTGTTGACAGACCAGCTTTTTGAGTCACTTGAGAAAAAGTGACTCTATGTAATCGGTCAGTGTTAGTCTGTCCGGCCGGCCGTCCGTAGACACCACCTTAACGTTGGACTTTTCTTGGAAACTATCAAAGCGATCGGGCTCATATTTTGTTTAGTCGTGACCTCCAATGACCTCTACACTTTAACGATGGTTTCGTTGACCTTTGACCTTTTTCAAGGTCACAGGTCAGCGTCAAAGGAAAAATTAGACATTTTATATCTTTGACAAAGTTCATCGGATGTGATTGAAACTTTGTAGGATTATTCTTTACATCAAAGTATTTACATCTGTAGCCTTTTACGAACGTTATCAGAAAAACAAGGGAGATAACTAGCCTTTTCTGTTCGGCAACACACAACTTAACGTTGGGCTTTTCTCGGAAACTATAAAAGTGACCGGGCTCAAATTTTATGTGAACGTGACTCATTGTGTTGTGAATAGCAATTTCTTCCAGTCCATCTGATGCCTCATATAATATTCAGAACTGCGAAAGTGACTCGATCGAGCGTTTGCTCTTCTTGTTTGTCTGTACGAGGGGGAGCATATCGTCTTTTGTTTCATATTTATTGACCGCGGCCTTCGGCAGAGGAGGGTTTAAAAAGAAAGAAGTTATTATCTTAAAAAGCCACAGCCAATCTGCAACAAAAAAATCAATCTATGCACATGTTGCAGTCAAGTTGTTGATTGTTGTTGTGTGACCAAGTTGTTGATTGTTGTTGTGTGACCAAGTTGTTGATTGTTGTTGTGTGACCAAGTTGTTGATTGTTGTTGTGTGACCAAGTTGTTGATTGTTGTTGTGTGACCAAGTTGTTGATTGTTGTTGTGTGACCACGTTGTTGATTGTTGTTGTGTGACCACGTTGTTGATTGTTGTTGTGTGACCACGTTGTTGATTGTTGTTGTGTGACCACGTTGTTGATTGTTGTTGTGTGACCACGTTGTTGATTGTTGTTGTGTAACCAAGTTGTTGATTGTTGTTGTGTGACCACGTTGTTGATTGTTGTTGTGTGACCAAGTGGAGAATACTCATACCCAATGTAACACTTCAAGCCCCGACAGCTGAAGGGCTGGCCCGAATCTTTTATATGGAACTAAATTGAAGACTTACTAATTTTGGACTTAAAATGCGTGTGAAGACACCACCATAAGCCAGGCTGGTTGTTGTCTTCATATCATTATATGCTCTCCCAAAATAGAAACTTGACATTTCATGTGTGAGTAAATGGAAATAAAACATTCTTTAAACCAAATTGAAGACTGATTTGTGGCAAAATTCTTTTGACATGTTTTGAGAGTCCTTACCTGAGTACTATGAGTACTGGAAGGCAGATCCAAACTTCCATGTTGACACACGTCTCCCGAAGTACCGGAATCATGTAACCACCGCCACTGAATCATGTAACCACCGCCACTGAATCATGTAACCACCGCCACTGAATCATGTAACCACCGCCACTGAATCATGTAACCACCGCCACTGAATCATGTAACCACCGCCACTGAATCATGTAACCACCGCCACTGAATCATGTAACCACCGCCACTGAATCATGTAACCACCGCCACTGAATCATGTAACCACCGCCACTGAATCATGTAACCACCGCCACTGAATCATGTAACCACCGCCACTGAATCATGTAACCACCGCCACTGAATCATGTAACCACCGCCACTGAATCATGTAACCACCGCCACCGAATCATGTAACCACCGCCACTGAATCATGTAACCACCGCCACTGAATCATGTAACCACCGCCACTGAATCATGTAACCACCGCCACGGAATCATGTAACCACCGCCACTGAATCATGTAACCACCGCCACTGAATCATGTAACCACCGCCACCGAATCATGTAACCACCGCCACCGAATCATGTAACCACCGCCACTGAATCATGCAACCACCGCCACTGAATCATGCAACCACCGCCACTGAATCATGCAACCACCGCCACTGAATCATGTAACCACCGCCACTGAATCATGTAACCACCGCCACTGAATCATGTAACCACCGCCACTGAATCATGTAACCACCGCCACTGAATCATGTAACCACCGCCACTGAATCATGTAACCACCGCCACTGAATCATGTAACCACCGCCACTGAATCATGTAACCACCGCCACTGAATCATGTAACCACCGCCACTGAATCATGTAACCACCGCCACTGAATCATGCCAAGGAACAATGTCTTCATTTTCTCGTCTCCTTCCACAAACTCGCGAGACGAGAAGTGGATGTGACTCAATATTTTGCTCTTTAAAGATCCTGTAATCCATGACAGAGTTCGGTGGGTTATAGAAACACGAAAATACCCATCATGCTTCCCCCAATTCTGCAAGTATTAACTGAATGTAAACACAGCCAAACAAACACCGGTAAACAGAGAGTGAGGATTATAATGAAACTTCAACTGTCTTGCCACCTGAACCCATTGTTTCAGTGAAACACTTATGTATGAGTCAGTTACTTGGGTGTGTCAGTTACTTACGTGTCAGTTACTTAAGTGTCAGTTTCTTATGTGTCAGTTACTTATGTGTGTCAGTAACTTATGTGTGTGTGTCAGTTACTTATGTGTGTGTGTCAGTTACTTATGTGTGTGTCAGTTACTTATGTGTGTGTCAGTTACTTACGTGTGTGTCAGTTTTTTTATGTGTGTGGCAGTTACTTATCTGTGTGTCAGTTACTTATGTATGAGTCAGTTACTTATGCGTGTGTCAGTTACTTATGTGTCAGTTACTTATGTGTGTGTCAGATACTTATCTGTGTGTCAGTTACTTATCTGTGTGTCAGTTATTTATCTGTGTGTCAGTTACTTTTGTGTGTGTCAAGTAGTAATCTGTGTGTCAAATAAATATGAGTGTGTCAGATACTTATCTGTGTGTCAGTTACTTATGTGTGTGTCAGTTACTTATGTGTGTGTCAGTTACTTATGTGTGTGCCAGTTACTTATCTGTGTGTCAGTTACTTATCTGTGTGTCAGTTACTTGCCTGTATGTCAGTTACTTACCTGTGTGTCAGTTACTTATCTGTGTGTCAGTTACTTACCTGTGTGTCAGTTACTTACCTGTGTTTAATATGTCGATCAAGTACTCCCTGTCCTCAGAACAGGAAGCAGGTGAGATAAGGATTCAAAGTATACACCACAAATTACAGTATGGTAACGAATAGGGGACACCACGTGTCTTATCGTCCAGCTTGCGTGTGAAACACTGGCACAGACTTACTTAACGTAACGTAAAACACACACACAAACACACACACATAGAAACGCCCCGACACTAACATGCACGCACACGTACATCCAAGCCCACACTAACACATGCTCGGACGTGAACACACGCATTACAAACGCACAGACAGTCATATAGACAAAACGACATACAACCACCCATTGACAAACAGAAACAGACGCTCCACATATAAGCCCTCATGCATCCCTGTAGTTACACGTAATAGACGTAAAGTGCTTCTTTATTTTGTTCTTGGGAGGTCGTCAAAGCACAATATTATGCAATAAAACACTCGGCATTTGGTCATCGTCATCATATCTACATAAAAATATTCGGCCAATACACTGTTCTAAGTAAATATCTTCTGTGTTTGTGTGTGTGTTTTAAGCAGTAACAATGCAAACGATGTACACATAACAATGTTAAAGCTACTTGAAGTCATCAAAAAACCGTTAAAGGCAGAATATACCTGCGCAGTGTCAGCGGCACAGACGACGCACTGCATACAATTCAATCAATCAAAATGAGGCTTCTTATCTTATCTTATCTTATATCTATATATATATACGACTAGTGTCTGTGTGTCTGTCTGTGCGCGATGCACGGCCAAAGTTCTCGATGGATCTGCTTCAAATTTGGTGGGCTTATTCAGAGAGACCCCGGACACAACCTCATCGATGAGATATTTCAACACGTGCTCTCAGCGCGCAGCGCTGAACCGATTTTGGTTCCACCTGAGCTACCCGGGCCCCCATACCGACACACCAAAGCCAAAGTTCTCGGTGGATCTTTTTCAAATTTGGACACCGTATTCAGCTACACCCCGGACACAATATCATCGATGAGATATTTCAACAAGTGCTCTCAGCGCGCAGCGCTGAACCGATTTTGGTTTTTCTGTTCATTTCACCATTCCCAGTAACTCTTCCTTATCTTCTCCAGTGTTTTGCGTTTATCTCCCTTCCTTCGTGTGGCTTCAATCCATATTCCCGTTTCTACGTTACTATTTTTAGAATGTCACTGCGCTGTCCAGAACGCTTCCCTTGCACCCGTAAGTTGTTCTTACTGTCAAAGTGAAAAGGTCGAATCAATTTATAGCCACGCGAAAAATACACTGTCAGTGTCACCTATCTCTATATATTTATAGATATACATATATATATACGGCTTCTCTGTGTGTGTGTTTGTGTGTGTGTGTGTGTGTGTGTGTGGGCAACGCCTGTGGATTATAGAGTTCTGTTTGTGATGGGGTCTAGCGGCTTTTGTCTGTCTGTATGTTCTGGCATTTGAGAAGCCACAACAGATAATATAGGGCTAAGAAATAAGCTCTAAAATTCTCAATCCCGTTTGACAGGCGCATATCCTACTTTTCACGGCCTATTATTCCAAGTCACACGGGTATTTTGGTGGACATTTTTATCTATGCCTATACAATTTTGCCAGGAAAGACCCTTTTGTCAATCGTGGGATCTTTAACGTGCACACCCCAATGTAGTGTACACGAAGGGACCTCGGTTTTTCGTCTCATATTATTGATGCTGAGATAGGGATTACGACGAGTACTTGGCCTGTTTTCCTTTCACGCAACGTGTAGCGGGCTGGGATAATCTGCAGTGCGTCGTCTGTCCTGCTGAAGTTACATACGTGAGCGCCAGGCCTTACCAGCCTGTCTTTGCAAGTTTAACACGGTTGAGACAGCCGATGCTTACTTACTCGCAAACATTTGAAGCTGAACTTGAATTACACAGCAACGAGCAGTGAACACATGAGAATGTTGACAGCTGAAGGCAAACCGGGGGCACAGTGCCTCACTCGCACTGCTAGCGTGTTATCTTGATGGAGGCATGCAATGAACACGAAAATACACGCGTCTTTTTAGTTCATTTGGAATACACATAGGCTTCGGCTGCCTTGATTATTGTAAAATATCTGTTCCTCTCTTCTAAAAAAGCAAAACTCAATACACACACAGACACACAGACACACGCACTAATGACTCGGATCAAATTCTAATCAAACACACACACACACACACACACACACACACACACACACACACACACACACACACACACACACACACACACACACACACACACATACACACACACACACACTGTTTCGATTAGCTGCACTCTGTTAGTTCAAACATTATTACAACATTTGATATGTAGAACATTATCATTTCATTTTGATTTTCGCAAATTGCCTGTTTAAGAACAACGACATCTCTCATTAAAAACAATCCCTTTTAACCCCGAAAGTCCTGACATACAACACTCTACACAAGTCTAGATACCCTATTCCTCTGCTCTTGACATTGTCACATTTTTTGCAAAAACGTCTTTTTTTTAAAAATCGAAAATAATGACTTTTTATCACGAAAAGCAAGCCATACAATAATCCACACTGGTCAAGACTCCCTACACCTCCGCTCTCCAGATACTCCCATTCGTCACAGGAATCACTCCTTTCTCTTTCATCAGGGCCTGCAACTCTGCCTGGCTCTCCACAATGTCGACGGTGAAGGGGCTGCCGGGAACGTGCTCACATGACCAGCGCACATTGATGACGTACTGCCCAGGTTCAGAGGGACTGTAGCGGCATTTGATGGTGCGCTCGTTCTCCGTCTCTCTGGTTATGTCCACTTTAAAGCTCCCTGTAGACACAATCAGCAGCGAGCATGTTATCTTATGTTATCGACAATAGTCAACACTGGCTCCTGCAACGTACCAATACCAGATCCAGATCTTGAGGGAGGCATGAGATGAACAATTTGTTTGTTTGTTTGTTTGTTTGCTTAACGCCCAGCCGACCACGAAGGGCCATATCAGGGCGGTGCTGCTATGACATATAACGTGCGCCACACACAAGACAGAAGTCGCAGCACAGGCTTCATGTCTCACCCAGTCACATTATTCTGACACCGGACCAACCAGTCCTAGCACTAACCCCATAATGCCAGACGCCAGGCGGAGCAGCCACTAGATTGCCAATTTTAAAGTCTTAGTTATGACCCGGCCGGGGTTCGAACCCACGACCTCCCGATCACGGGGCGGACGCCTTACCACTAGGCCACCGTGCCGGTATGAGATGAACAAGAAAATTCACAAAGTCTCGAGACCTTGCGGCTTTTAGTAGATTTGGAATATACATAGGCTTCAGCTGCCTTTATCATTGTAAAATATCCGCCTCTCTCTCTCTCTTCTAAACAAGCAAACTCAACACACACCCGGGAACATGCCCCTAATGGTTTCACCCTAATGGTTTCACCCTAATGGTTTCACCCTAATGGTTTCACCCTAATGGTTTCACCCTAATGGTTTCACCCTAATGGTTTCACCCTGATGGTTTCACCCTAATGGTTTCACCCTAATGGTTTCACCCTAATGGTTTCACCCTAATGGTTTCACCCTAATGGTTTCACCCTAATGGTTTCACCCTAATGGTTTCACCCTGATGGTTTCACCCTAATGGTTTCACCCTAATGGTTTCACCCTAATGGTTTCACCCTAATGGTTTCACCCTAATGGTTTCACCCTAATGGTTTCACCCTAATGGTTTCACCCTAATGGTTTAACCCTGATGGTTTCACCCTAATGGTTTCACCCTAATGGTTTCACCCTAATGGTTTCACCCTAATGGTTTCACCCTAATGGTTTCACCCTAATGGTTTCACCCTAATGGTTTCACCCTAATGGTTTCACCCTAATGGTTTCACCCTAATGGTTTCACCCTAATGGTTTCACCCTAATGGTTTCACCCTAATGGTTTCACCCTAATGGTTTCACCCTAATGGTTTCACCCTAATGGTTTCACCCTAATGGTTTCACCCTAATGGTTTCACCCTGATGGTTTCACCCTAATGGTTTCACCCTGATGGTTTCACCCTAATGGTTTCACCCTAATGGTTTCACCCTAATGGTTTCACCCTGATGGTTTCATCCTAATGGTTTCACCCTAATGGTTTCACCCTGATGGTTTCACCCTAATGGTTTCACCCTAATGGTTTCACCCTGATGGTTTCACCCTAATGGTTTCACCCTAATGGTTTCACCCTAATGGTTTCACCCTAATGGTTTCACCGTGAGGGCGTTAAACATTTAGCATCAGTCAGCAGCAAATAAAGCCAGACCGGTCATAAAAGAGCCAATGATAAAAGCAAACAAGCGTTCTTAATTAGGACAACTGTTCTTAATTAGGACAACTGTAGGTAATGATAAAAGCAAACAAGCGTTCTTAATTAGGACAACTGTTCTTTATTAGGACAACTGTAGGTAGGAGTCGGAGTGGCGTAGTGGTTCGAGAGTTTGCCTCTAGCGCTGGCGGTCGGGGGTCACTCGGGGAGAATGCAAATATCCGCTCTCCAGTCCACCCAGCTAGAAATGGGTACCTGACCCTAGTCTGGGCCGGGAAAGGGGAGGGGAGGGGAAGGGGAAGGCAGCGAAGGAGAGGGGATGGGCACAACGATCACCCGGAAGGATTCCTGAAGAGTTCTTTTGTATAAAATTCAGCTTTCCATTGCAACCCCTTGGCTATAACGACCCATTGGCTATAACGACCCATTGGTTATAACGATCATTTAGCTATAACGACCATTTGGCTATAACGACCACTTGACGTAACGACCACTTGGCTGTAACGAACGATTGGCTATAACGACCACTTGGCTATGACGACCACTTGGCTATAACGACCATTTGGCTATAACGACCACTTGGCTATAACGATCCCTTGGCTTTAACGACCACTTTAGGTCAGTCGCTGCGGTTGTCGATCGTAGTAGACAGGTTCGACTCTTTTACAAGTAATTCTATTTTTCCGAAATTAAATATGTTTTAAGCAATACCTCGGGGGCCTCGCACTCGTACTGCTAGCTGCCCGGCCCCGGCTCCGTGTGTTTCCACCAGGAACATGGATTCGAAAGTATACAACACACCATCCTCGATGCCTGGCCCGAAAACTCGTACTTTGGTTGCATCCGGTGGCTCGCCTATTCGCAGCACAAACGGACTTCCTGAAGAGAAAAATGCATAAATTATTCTATAAAAAATAAAAATAAAGAACTTTTTACATTTGTGGCTCAAACAATTTGCACGAATATCAAACATTAATGGCACAGTCCTTCTGACACTAAGAAACCATTTTGGTTATTTTCGGCAGGGACATGGACATCTTTGTGTCTTGTATGTTTTTCATGTCATTGCATTTCTCTTCTTTTTTGACACGGGTTTCCCCCATTCTGATAATCATCGGTCCACGGCTTTCGCCAGTTTCTCTCTGACAGCATGCTGAATCATTGCGCGAATCTATCAAAACAAGAATACAGACTTATCTCCCATATGTTTTTCGCGAGCATACTACTGCAGATAAACCCAATTGTAATGATAAACGAGTAACTCTGAGTGCTCCTGTGACAGTGAATATAAGTTTTGTGTAAACTCGAACCATTCCATATTGCATTTGGGACATTTGAGATTATTTTACTGGTGCTTAACGTTTGAGGCGGTTCTTGGTGGGTTTCACGAGTTGCGTAGGTGATGACATGAGAGAAGACATGCTGTTGGCCATTTGATATCGGTTTAAGCCTTAAAAGGACAACACATTCACGGCACAAAATGGAAGCACGCTTTGGAGAAGGGCCCCCGTGTATGTGTTTTGTGTGTGTGTGTGTGTTTTGTATGTGTGTGTGTGTGTGTGTGTGTTTGTTTGTGTGTGTTAGTGTGTGTGTGTTTGTGTGTGTGCGTGTGTTAGTGTTTGTATGTGTATGTTAGTGTGTGTGTATGTGTGTGTGTGTGTGCATGAGTGTGTGTGCATACGTGCGTGCGTGCGTGTATGTGTTCTGTGTGTGTGCGTGCGTGCATGAGTGTGCGTGCATGCGTTTATGCGTGCGTGCATGCGTGTGCGTCAGTGCGTGCATGTGTGTGTGTGTGTGTGTGTGTGTGTGTGCGAGTGTATATGTCACTGTCACTGACCTGGCACGTGCAGCCCGTCGTATCGGACCTGCAGGAGATGCTTGTCAGCAGTGGTGGGCAGCACACGCAGTGTGTAGTGGTGAGCCTCGTTCTGCTTCACCTCCACCTTGGCCCCCTGCCGGTGACTCGAACACGTCGCGGTTATCTCCCCTGTTAGAGTTGTCACATACTGTGTCAGACTTTCGAATACATTTCCTGTCCGCTTCCTACAGGCTGCCATCTTACAAGACGCAACATCTAGAGATAATTGATCACCTTTCAACCTGGCCAGAGAGGACAACCCCCGACACAATACTTTGGGGAACTGTGGAAGATCTGCGCCGAACCTGCGAGTTCATGCGATCAGCAGGCATAAGATTATAAGGACACAACCGTCAAACGCTGAAGAAGAAGAAGAAGAAGAAGAAGAAGAAGAAGAAGAAGAAGAAGAAGAAGAAGAAGAAGAAGATCACCTTTCATTGTTATTTGTCTGCTGTGTATCTTCAGAGACATGGTATCTTTAAAGAGCGATAGAAGTTCTAAACAACCACCTAGCAAAGAAAGGTTGTTAGCTGTTCAAAATTGGATAATAAATTAAGCCAGAAGCAGATTAACGATGACAACAAAGGAGTCACAATGGTTGAAAGACCCAAGATCAAGAAAGTATGTGCGGTTTCATTGACTTACGTTTCTCGTCTAATAGTCCCACATGTTGGTGATTGAGCTGTGAAAGCCTTTATCTTGTTTCAAATCTAAATACTGACGAATACTCTTATACATGGAAACAAACCGACATTTGTTTAAAGGCACGGTGCAGCTCACAACCTTCGTTTTGCGTTGTTGTTGCAGCTGAGTGCATTTACAGTTCAAATATCCTCCTATGGTAGTAAAACAAACCCAAAACTACCCAACGACGACATTTGTAAAAGCTCGACAGTTTCTTGTTCACGCGAGTGCATAAATTAACCTCGTTATTACGTGGTGTTTGGTCGGAGTTCGATTCAACTGAGTCAGTGATTCCGGTCTCCATTTTGTTTTACACAAACTCATGATGACGTCTGACATAGTTTGCTAGTGACGTGTCCTTTTGTGCATGATCATAGTGGTGATCTACCTGATCTAAATTTAGATAAAAAAAAATAGGCCAAGACCAGCCGGGTCCGAGTACGAAATTAATTCGTAAAACAAATCGCAGTTCTTGACTCTTTGGGTGCAAGTCAATGAAACTTGGTAGTTCTTCTAACGGATAGCTGCCTGAGGTATGACTAAAAGCCCCAGGGGCTCCGTGCACCTGGATTTGACAAGTTCAGTACCTTTAATATTCAAGGCATGTTGCTAGATTTGGGTTGTTTAGACATATTTTTCGATATGAGTTTATTTCAAATTTTAAGGCAATCCTTGGTGTTACCTTTCCTTGACCGTGGAAAAAATGGGCAGCTGTTGTGAAATATTGACATTAAAAAAAACAAATCGGTGTTTTTCCGACCGCCAACACCAAACGACGTTTCTCGTATCCGTTCACATTTCTTGCAAAACAACTTTTTTTTTACATATTTATTTTTTTACATGTCGTCCTTCAAAAACGTGTATGCCTGTCTCTGTTTTGTATATTCCTTTGCGCACGCCTACATACAAGACATGGTTTGACGGACAGCTTAACAAGTTGACAACATAGAGAATACTACATGGCTTGCTGTGTCGTACCAGATTTACACGAGTTAAAAAAAAAAAATGAACTGCGAGCGATACTGTACTTACGTGTATTTGACTGAAAATGGCCTGCGGTCGAGGCAGCTAAATTGAAGACGCTTATTTTGGAACATCGATCTCTTCTAAAGCCTCGTGCAATCTATTACGTCAAAGTAAAGAAACGTCACTCTGAAAGTGTGGCGTGACGTGTCAGTTCTAAAACTTCATCGAGGGTAATTATCGAGCGCAATTTGTTTTCTCTATAATGACGTTTGTCTCGGTGACTTTGGCATCATAAGCAGTGGAAAAACAGGTCCCTGCCAGACTTGCTTGACATGACCTCATTTACATGATATACACACGTGTGATTTGAACGATTATTATCTCACGAGTGTCTCCCTCACGTATGTAGGATAAAGGAGATTACGCAGTCGCCAAAACTGAGGATGAAAACCGCTCATTGCATCGTGATGTCAGATAAATAAAAGCTATAAACCAGTCATACAATATACAAAATAAAATTAAAAAAAAAAAGGTCTAAAATTCCATTTCACGTACCCGGGCCAGCTTCTTTCGTGTCCACAAAGACCTTGAGCTCATGGCCCGCAATGCCTCCCTTCAGCCCCTCTCCTGACACCTTGACCTTGCTGATGTCACCTTTCGCCGTGACCGTGACCTTGTGGGGGCAGCCAGGGACCAGGATGTCAGACCAGTATACGTTGAGAAGAAAACCACCTGCAAGAAAACAGACAATGCAGTGTGGTTACTAATAGACGAATTCCTTGAGAGAGTGAATACCTCTGCTTTTTAATCGGACAAACATGTGAGGGGCCAATCACTAGCGAGGTATGTGTTGGAAACACGTTGACAGGAGCACATGTGAATTTATTTGTCAGAGGAAAAGCAAAGTATTCTCTTTTCCACAACCCAAATAAAACCGACGGAGTTATTTCCGAACATCATCTGTTAAGCTGGAAAGTTTGACCAAATGTTACACCATGGCAGGGTCGTGGAAACTGGAAAGTTTGACCAAATGTTACACCATGGCAGGGTCGTGGAAACTGGAAAGTTTGACCAAATGTTACACCATGGCAGGGTCGTGGAAACTGGAAAGTTTGACCAAATGTTACACCATGGCAGGGTCGTGGAAACTGGAAAGTTTGACCAAATGTTACACCATGGCAGGGTCGTGGAAACTGGAAAGTTTGACCAAATGTTACACCATGGCAGGGTCGTGGAACCAAAATGAAAACATGAAGGCGCACGAACACTACGCTGCCTTTAGAAGTTTACCATGCATCATAATTTCATTTTATTCACTAGCTCCAAACATTGTAACTATCCTTATTCTTTCTTAGACAGAGTTGGGAATCGCGTCAGTTGACATTGCCATTATTTTACTGGTAAAAATATGAAAATACCGAAAATTGAACTGGTAACGGGCCATTAAGTTTGAAAGATTTCCCCCATGGCCATATTATTAACACAATACAGTCACTCGCTTAACCAGTTTGGATAAAGCAAAAGATCGTGTTTTTGTTGTGTGTGACACACGACTTATACCTGTACAGAAATACCAGGTGAGAAAGTATCCAGCACGATGGCTGAGGGTACCATACCTGGGTAAGGCGGCGTGTAGGTACACTTGTAGCGGTCATACTTGATGGCTTTCACCTCCACAGGTAGAACAGAGCGTACCCCCTTCATCTCCACACGTACTTCACCTGGACACAGGTAAACGGTTGATATGTTGCTAAAGGTCTGTTGCATTTTGGCCACTATTATACCCATGATGGGCAATCAGAAGAAGGTTCCGTCTCACCCCAGTCAGCTTTCAGTCGTTATCATCATCATCATCATCATCATCATCATCATCATCATCATCATCATCATCATCATCATCATCATCATCATCGTCATCGACATGATTATGATCATGATCATCGTCATCGTCGTCATCCTCCTCTTTTTCCTCTTCCTACATCGTGCAACACCTCCTGTTCGTCGTCATCACATTGATTGAGTCTCCTCAGCATTCACATCATCACATTGATTGAGTCTCCTCAGCATTCACATCATCACATTGATTGAGTCTCCTCAGCATTCACATCATCACATTGATTGAGTCTCCTCAGCATTCACATCATCACATTGATTGAGTCTCCTCAGCATTCACATCATCACATTGATTGAGTCTCCTCAGCATTCACATCATCACATTGATTGAGTCTCCTCAGCATTCACATCATGATATCATCACATTGATTGAGTCTCCTCAGCATTCACATCATGATATCATCACATTGATTGAGTCTCCTCAGCATTCACATCATGATATCATCACATTGATTGAGTCTCCTCAGCATTCACATCATCACCATTCTCATAGCAGACCACCTCCACCATCATTATTAAAAAGACAAATTCCTGACAAAAAACTTCTGTCGCATTTGTATGGGTTGAGAAATAGTGAATAGTTTTGCTTTTATTGAGGCAAACTTTCCCACGTGCTCCTTGTCCACGTGTTACTGGCCTATAATGTCACGTGTTACTGGCCTATAATGTCACGTGTTACTGGCCTATAATGTCACGTGGGAAAGGTTGCCACAATAATTTAAGCAAGTGCATTCACCCTTTCACAACCTATACAAACCAGACAACGTTAACTCCA
>NC_090257.1:942200-1002200 GCF_037325665.1 Littorina saxatilis | reverse complement strand
CAAATCTAACTTTTTCCCATATTTAAATTTTCCAATGGTCATTTTGGTGATTAAAATACAATAATTCACAAAATAAATATAATCATTTTTCAAACTTTCCCTAAAATAACCCAAAAATACATTTTCTTCATTCAAAATAATGGCAACATGTATTTTCTTATAAACAAAATCTTTACATATTTTCCAACCCTTCATCACCTCTTGGCAACTAAAAAAGAAATGTTCAAGAGTGTCTAATTCATTACAAAATTCACATTTATTCGATGTTCGTAATCCCATTTTGTTTAATAAAATATTGGTTGGATATATTCTATGTAATAATTTCCAGTGCAGCAGACGTAATCTTTCTTCTTTTGTGCTGTTAACAGCCAATAACCAGTTTCTTTTATCCAAATTTACATTATGTTTTCGTTTCCAAAAATCACAGGCACTCGGAATCTGGACATCAAGATCAACTAAACATGCTCTAATAAACGTTGCTGTTATTTTTCCACCATTAATAATGAAATCCTGCAATGTAAAATATTGATATGGTAATGTGTCTGTGCGTCTGGATTTAAGTGCTGTGCATAATGCATTATATTCAAACTGTCTGGATGGTGTATAACCCACTTTTTCACATAAATCTTCAAAAGAAATAATAATACCATTTTCATTCATGACATCCTTTACAAATGAGATATTATGTTTTATAAAATCTTTAAAAAATAGGCATTTATGTTTAAATTGAATATTCATATTCAAATGCATTGGTCCTTCAAATGTACTGGTTCAAAATTATACTTTTCACAGAAAACACTTTTATTGTCAAGCCAAGTTAATAACACTTGTTTCTAAAACAATGATCTGCAACTATTGAGGCCATTCATCGTTTTCGAAGATGCATTTGAGTCAAAGCACGATAAACCAATGCCCAGACATGCCAGACAATATCTTGGAATAACAGACCAATACTTTTGTGTGGAGTTATGCAAATTAACAAGCCAGGAAATCATAAATGAGTTGTGCATATCTACTACGTTTATCATATTCAAACCCCCATAATCTTTTTCTTTACACATAACTGTTCGTCTTACTTTTTCAAATGCGCGCGTATTTGAATACTTTTTCTTCCAAATAAACCTAAACAAAATGGAATTATATAGGGTCAACAAGAACAGAAAACAATATAATCAAAGAATCACATCAAAATTAACACATCATATACAGATACAAAATTTAAAAATAAATTGTCATACTGCATTTTAAGTACAATTGTCAATGATAAAAAGTGTCAATTTTTAACATAACTTAATCTAGATCTGAATGTTGTTATAATTTTGTTTAACATGCACATACATTTTAAATGAATTGATGAACCATTCAGCACATGTTTAGTTGCATTATGTGTGACATATAATTTTTTTTGAAGCTGTATGTGTTTGTTTTATGTTTAAGAAAAATAGGCAGTGAGTTCCATAGGACCGCACCTGAATAAAGAAGGCTTGATTTGAAAAGGTCAACACGTGGAGACGGTGTTATGATTTTTAGTCTGTTATAGTTCAAAATAAAATTATCACGTAATGTCTCCGGTGCATACCCTGACATCACTTTATGCATTATAACACCTTTATTATACATTAATCTTTTTTGAAATGGTAATATTTGCAAATTTGTATAATCAGATTCTGAAGGAGTGTGATTTGTTAGCATAACTAGCTTAACTGCTCTTCTGTGAAGACTGGCTAAAGCTTTCAAAACATTAGCACTTGCACAATCCCATACAGTGGATGCATAATCAATATTTGACAAGATGTGATTGTAAAAAAAGATCTTTTGCGAGTGGAGATTCAAGAAGTGTTTAATGTTTGATAATTGATATATTTTTGGGAAGCAAATCTTACAGATGTAATCAATGTGGTCATTCCATGACAAATTATTATCAATCTTTACACCAAGGACTTTATGGTGAGACACTTCTTCCAATACTTGATTTCTAATATACAGAGAGAGAGAGAGAGAGAGAGACTATAGATACATTAAAACAAAGCATTACACTGCCTGAAAAAGCATCAACACGCGCAAATTAACAAACAAACAAACAAAAATACAAAGCGGAAGTATCATTAGCGCATGCGTGATGAAAAGCAGTGCACATTTCAATCACACAGGCTGTGCAGCTTATCGCAAAAGAAACGACAAAATGAAAGAAAAGTGAGCTTACATTTAGAATGTAGTGTGATAGATATATAGATATATAGATAGAAATATAGATGGATAGATATATAAATAGATAAATGGATAGATATACAGATAGATAAATAAATAGATAGATAGATAGATAGATAGATAGATAGATAGATAGATAGATAGATAGATAGATAGATAGATAGATAGATAGATAAGAGGCATTGCACATCGCTTAGACCGCACAAACCATACAGTCCTGGGCCCGCTACACAGCAGCTCACAGTATACGTTCTGTACGTTCAGCGTATACTTTCTGGTGGTATCAGCGAAAAATCCTTATTGGAACTACCAGCTGAACGTATACGGTCTCTTTAGATAGATAGATTGACGTGACGTCACACGGAAAGAACGGAAACTCGCAGTAAAAGAAACAGGTAGTAAAAATCAAGCTTCAAGTGTTACAGGCTGCGGCGCACAGCCACACACTTTAATTTGTGCTGTCACGGAACACGTAAGTAATCTTGTGGCCGAGTGGTAACGCACTTGCGCTCGGAAGCGAGAGGTTGCGAGTTCGACCCTGGGTCAGGGCGTTAGCAATTTTCTCCCCCCTTTCCTAACCTAGGTGGTGGGTTCAAGTGCTAGTCTTTCGGATGAGACGAAAAACCGAGATCCCTTCGTGTACACTACATTGGGGTGTGCACGTTAAAGATCCCACGATTGACAAAAGGGTCTTTCCTGGCAAAATTGTAAAGGCATAGATAAAAATGTCCACCAAAATACCCGTGTGACTTGGAATAATAGGCCGTGAAAAGTAGGATATGCGCCGAAATGGCTGCGATCTGCTGGCCGATGTGAATGCGTGATGTATTGTGTAAAAAAAATTCCATCTCACACGGCATAAATAAATCCCTGCGCCTTGAATATGTGCGCGATATAAATTGCATAAAAAAAAAAATAAATCCCTGCGCTTAGAACTGTACCCACGGAATACGCGCGATATAAGCCTCATATTGATTGATTGATTGATTGATCTTGGGGAAAAAAAAGAGGCATTACCATGTCCACTGATTGACTCCATTAGCATAAATAATAATGTATAAAGTTTTCGTCATTAAACAAATAGAAGAAACCCTTCAACACTCTGACTCCGTATAATGTTAACAGTGATGACTTTTAATTCTTTTCTAAAAGAAAATGCGCTTCAAGGAAATAGGGTACATGATAGTTTTAATTCAAAACTCAAGGAAGTGTTCTTGAACCATTATAATATTGAAACAAAACTCAGAGAATATTTAACAAGACATGTATTACAAAAGTAGTTCAGATTGATTTTTCAAATACTAGTCTAGCTGTATTATCTATAATCTATATTCTACTGTCCAATTAATTGCCTATGATCATATATTAATTACAAATGATGGTTCAGTCGACGCATGAGCTTGCACACTGTAAACATTCTGACATACCGAAAAGCACCAAGAGAGAAACTTTTTTTTTATATGAGGACCTAGGGGTGGGTAAAACGTAAACACAGTTGAACAAAGAATGAAGGGAAAATGCACAAAAAGGCAAGACGAATGATTTGAGGTCGGTATGAATCGGAGAAAGAACGAGATAAATGAATGACTGGACGGAAAAAAGAAACGACAAATATAAGCAAAGAAGACCTGAGCTCAACGCCATCGTACTTTCTGAACAATCATCTTTTGACAATACAACAGAAAGCGGGGGAAATTCACAAGTCAAGTCAAGTCAAGTCAAGTCAAGTCAAGTCAAGTCAAGTCAAGTCAAGTCAAGGGGGAAATTCACATCAACGCGTAAAAGCAGGGCCAAAATCGTGCAGCAAACTGATCTGGTTATTATGTCAGAGTAAAATTAACGACACAGGTATGACATCAAACAACGAAGGGATGACGTCATACAACACAGGGATGACGTCACAGCAGCCAATACCCTTGACGTGTCTGTCTCTCCACTGGACCTTTATGACGTAATGACCCGCTCTATAAGGGACGTATTGAAATTCGCACGAGTTCTCGTCCAGTGCAAATCGACGAACGTGAAGTTCCCGGCCCTCCGCTGCGTGTGACAAGAGTGATGAGAAAATGACAGTCTCAAAGGAACACCTCAAAACAGGTGTACACAAGAAGCACTACTTGAATTCAAAATCCTTCACCAACAATCTATGTTAATGAGTATCTGACCGACCGGGAGTAAGCACATGCTTAACTTTCAACACACCGAATTTTGCCGAATTTTGACACATTTTCAAAAAATATCATTAAATATCTGATGCACTTACATTAAATTGGTTTGCTTTTGTGAAATATTTGATTCTTAAATGTTTCTAATTAATATAACATGTACGAGGGTAAATTTAACACATAATCCAAATATTTTCAAAGAAATTGGTATATTATTGGATTTCGGAAAAAGTTTTGCTCTTTGAGACACCAACACACTTTTGGGTGGGGTTGGAAACACACTTCCAGGTAGAAAACGGTTCATGGAAAACAACTCATCCTTTCTGGCCTATTTAGCAAACTGGCAGTGGAAACGATTGCCTCCCTTTACCGTCTCTGGTGTCTGTGAATTTTTTTTAATACATTTTTCTTCCTACCGCCAGTATACTGGTGCTATGTCGTGGAAGTCGCGAGAGTGTCATTCTGACTCGTTTTACCTATAACTACCCCCTCGATTACCGTAATAAGACGACTGATATATTTTTTATTTGCATGTCATTTGTTATATCCATATGATAAACAGTAACCTACAAAACAATTTGCACCCGAAAATGACTCGAGTAAAAGAAACTCCCACGAGAGATTTGACTATTGCTGTGCCTTGTACTCCCAGCCTTCAGAATAGTACGTGGAAACGACCAGCATGAATAAAGAACAAGAGTGCCAAGAAATACTTTATAAAACCAGAAATGAACACGACTGCAGTAAATAATTCTAAAGCAATCAACTGCATCCATTTGACAACTTTCTTGTCAGGTTTTAGTTTCATAAATGCCATAGTTAAAGTTAGCAGAATAAAGAAAATTCAAAAAAACATTAAAACAAGTCGCGTAAGGCAAAATTACTACATTTAGTCAAGCTGTGGAACTCACAGAATGAAACTGAACGCACTGCATTTTTTCACAATGACCGTAGTCCGCCGCTCGTGCAAAAGGCAGTGAAATTAACGAGCCTGTTTAGTGCGGTAGTGGTTGCGCTGTGCTGCATAGCACGCTTTTCTGTACGCTTCGTTTTAACTTTCTGAGCGTGTTTTTAATCCAAACACATCATATATATACGTTTTTGGAATCAGGAACCGACAAGGAATAAGATGAAATTGTTTTCAAATCGATTTCGGAAATTTCATTTTAATCATAATTTTTATATTGTTAATTTTCAGAGCTTGTTTTTAATCCAAATATAACATATTTATATGTTTTTGGAATCAGAAAATGATGAAGAATAAGATAAACGTAATTTTGGATCATTTTAGAAAAAAATAATTTTAATAATAATTTTCAGATTTTTAATGACCAAAATCATTAATTAGTGTTTAAGCCTCCAAGCTGAAATGCAATACCGAAGTCCGGCCTTCGTCTAAGATTGCTTGGCCAAAATTTCAATCAATTTGATTGAAAAGTGAGGGTGTGACAGTGCCGCCTCAACTTTTACAAAAAGCCGGATATGACGTCATCAAATATATTTATCGAAAAAAATGAAAAAAAGTCTGAGGATATCATACGCAGGAACTCTCATGTCAAATTTCATAAAGATCGGTCCAGTAGTTTAGTCTGAATCGCTCTACACACACACACACAGACAGACACACACACACACACACCACGACCCTCGTCTCGATTCCCCCTCTATGTTAAAACATTTAGTCAAAACTTGACTAAATGTAAAAAGAAGCGTGATATGGTTCAGTTGCGAATATTGCTGAGAGCAAAAAAGGAAGAAACACGCCCCATGCCACTGTTGCAACCTTGCAAATCTCTACTGCGGGTAGTTTCTCTGTAGTCAGCCAGCTTCTTCTTCTTCTACTTCTGCGTTCGTGGACTGAAACTCCCACGTACACTTGTGTTTTTGCACGAGTGGATTTTTACGTGTATGACCGTTTTTACCCCGCCATTCAGGCAGCCATACGCCGCTTTCGGAGGAAGCATGCTGTGTATTTTCGTGTTTCTATAACCCACCGAACTCTGACATGGATTACAGGATCTTTTCCGTGCGCACTTGGTCTTGTGCTTGCGTGTGCACACGAAGGGGGATAAGCCACTAGCAGGTCTGCACATACGTTGACCTGGGAGATCGGAAAAATCTCCACACTTAACCCACCAGGCGGCCGCGGCCGGGATTCGAACTCAACAATGTTTGGGATTTGAAGGACTTTGAAGGACCTCGGCAAGTTTTCAATGACGTTCAATGACTTGACATTGACCTCCAAACCCAAGCACTTTCAGGGATTTCAAGCACCGGTAAGGTCAAAATGACACCATTACCTTGACCAACTTCTCACGACTATCTAGCGAAAAGAAACAAAAGTGTCTTACCTTCCACGGAGGCCGTGACCCCCTCTCCATTCTCCACCCCCTGCACCACGAAGGAGGCCTCCTCTCCCTTCACCCCTCTCTTCAGGCCCTCCCCGAAGGCCACCACCTCCCCGGGGTCGAACACGCTGATGGCCTTTGGACTGCCTGGACAACAGATAGAAAGGTACTGTCATACTATTTTTTTTAAAGACAAAAACCAATCACATGAGTTAACAACGTTTTAAATATAATCAGCATTGAACGTACGAAAAATACAAAAAACAAATCTATTCCTATTATCAAACTATCATTAATAATATCTATGACATCATGTGGACATGAAGACAACGACATTGTCAGCGAAATCTCTCATGGTGTTTTTTTCTCTTTTTTTCTCCAATATGTTAACAACTTGTATGTTTGACCTCTGATGGACGTAGGATTAATGAGATAAGATATCTAGTAAACAAAACCAAACGGTCTCTTTTGGACCCTCGCTTCCAAAATGAAGTTTCTGACGTCAAAAGCGAAACTATTTCAATTGTGGCGTACGTCAAGAAATAATTCACATGCAGTCATTTTTTCTGTTTGTGTCACGGAGAAATTGCAAAGAGTTTTCAGAATGAAGTTTGACTCGATGACTTTTTCGTATCAGTAGTGGGAAGTTTCTTGTAAGGTCACCGATAGGCTGTGTGTGTATCGGTATCGTATATCATTAAGGAGTTAACTTGACCTTTTGACAGTGGATTACACATCCGCATGCCCGCCTGTCCCGTCGTCCTTCTCTCCTTCCCGTTTTCCGTCCCTCCCTCAATATACGACTTTTGGAAATAACTCCGTCGGTTTTGTATAGGTTGTAAAAGAGTGAATACCCTTGATTTTCCTTTGAAAAATAACTTCACACGTGTGTCTACGTGTTTCCGAGAGAGATACAAATGAGCAGAAAGACTCAATAAAGTAGAGAAAAGACGCTGCACAACCTCGTCTCAGTTAATGCGGCGTAAATACAGCCTTTCTGGGGAAGAACGCACACACAAAGTATTTAAACACCGCTCAGTTTTTGGAATTAAGATTAAAAACATTTGACTCACAATTTCTGGCACGCAAGGTCATCTTTTCGTGCAGAACCAGAGACGGTATCCGTGTCCCACCCCCGTGTCACCGACCACAGTGGCTCGTGAAAGACCTCGGTCATTCTGCCGTAAGTGCAGAAGGCTGATACCACCGAAACACGCATACACTAGTGTATCTCATGTAAAGTCGGGGTAAAACCCGGGAACATGCCCCTAATGGCTTTGCCGTGATGGCGTAAAACTTGAATTTCTCCCACGCAAGATCATACATCCATTGACTCACCCGTGACAGGTTCGCCCTTCAGATAAGCCTTGACTCTGAACGAGCCGGCTTTGGTGGGTTTGAAGTGAATATGCTTGACACCATTTTTCGTTAAAATCGTGACGTCACTAAGCACCTGACCACTCCCGTCTTCCACCTCGGCTTTGACGTCATCACTTGCCACGCCATCACACGTCACTGCAGAAAGAGAACAACAATTACACATACACAACTCCCAACAAAAGAAGAAGAAAAAGGTCGCCATAGATACCCAATTATGTATCTAGATCGGAGGCATTTTCCTTTTACAAAGATAGTCCTCTACCGGTAAATATAATGACCAAGAAAACAGACGATTAGAGTTAGTGTATGCCTTTATATCAAAACTCTACAGCTAGCTATGTTACTTTCTATGGAGAATTGGGTCTTTTATGCAATATGGTTACATTTATCTTAACTTCAGATATGTTCCGATACTCTTCATCCTCCACCGCAACAGAACACCGATATTCTGTCCAATTTAGTCAAACTCTTCCTTTTAAAGAGAAAGGTACACGAATATTTCCATATTGGCTTCTTCTGTTTTTAAATTCTCGAGTTTTTACTCTATCCAAAATGAATCTCCACGCATGCGTAGCGGAATTGTCGCAAAATTTCGCTCGAATGAGTGTAAATCCTGATATGAATTGGCCGAATGAGTGTAAAGCCTGATATGAATTGGCCGAATGAGTGTAAAGCCTGATATGAATTGGCCGAATGAGTGTAAAGCCTGATATGAATTGGCCGAATGAGTGTAAAGCCTGATATGAATTGGCCGAATGAGTGTAAAGCCTGATATGAATTGGCCGAATGAGTGTAAAGCCTGATATGAATTGGCCGAATGAGTGTAAAGCCTGATATGAATTGGCCGAATGCGACTTCGCGAAGTCCTCTTCACAAAGCCGACTTGACGAAGCTGACTTGACGAAGCTGACTTGACGAAGCTGACTTGACGAAGCTGACTTGACGAAGCTGACTTGACGAAGCTGACTTGACAAAGCTGACTTGACGAAGCTGACCTGACGAAGCTGACTTGACTTCACGTTGGCACTGAATTTCGCTAATAAGACTTCACGACTAAATCTTCGTCAAGTCA
Source organism: Littorina saxatilis (assembly GCF_037325665.1). Lineage (NCBI taxonomy): Eukaryota > Metazoa > Mollusca > Gastropoda > Littorinimorpha > Littorinidae > Littorina > Littorina saxatilis. The sequence goes on along the minus strand of NC_090257.1, from coordinate 993,027 downwards.
ACTTCATAAAAAGAAGAGCGGCCTTATTCGAAACTTTGGCTTCGCATCTGCCGCCACCCAAAAAACCGAACAACAAACAAACAAACAATGAAACCAGAAAAAAACCCACAGCATCTTATACAAAAAACAAACAAAAAGGGGACATAACACTGACCACTGCACTCCACTGTCTCTCCCACGAGAGCGGAGGGAGGGGCGTCGAGTGCGACCTTGGTGGGGTCATACACTGACACCTGAACCGCACTGCCCACAACCTTCCCGTCCGCGTACACCTGCACCGTCCACTTGCCTGAAAATAACGAGTCGGAAATTAGTCACAGAATAAGACATTATAATACGTGTGACAGCTGCTCTGCACTGACGGAGTTGTCTGCCGGTGTAACACGAAATTTTTACTCCACGAAAAATTTACTCGGGAGTAAATATTTCGTACGAAATTCTTACTCCGAGTACACTCTTCATACGAGAAAAGAACTCCCCAAGGCACGAAAAAATTACTCCCTCCACGAAATTTTTACTCCCCATTTTTATTACTTCCAGTAAAAATCTCGTACGCAAAAATGGGATGCTGGCGAAGGGATAATGCCAATAAGGGATCTCGCGCACACGAATGTCGCGCTACCCTCTTTCCACCCCTTCCACCACCAAGACTAACAGGGGACAAGGGAGTAAACATTTCGTACACCTGGCATGGGAAGTTAAATTGCTCGTGTTGGGGTGAAGTAATTTATTCGTTATTTATTCGTCAGGGGAGTAACATTTTTGTACGAAATGTTTACTCGGAACTCACCTGTCTTGGGGAGTAATTTTCTCGTGCAATGGGGGAGTGCTTTTTTTCGTAAAGGGAGTATATTTTTTGTACGAAATGTTTACTCCGGAGTAAAAATCTCGTGGGAGTAATTTTCTCGTGTTACACCGGCCGTGAGCGTCAGGTATTCATAGTATTCCTATGGTTCACATCAGAAGTATATCATACTACACTACTCGTCATAAAAAAGTACACACATACATTTAGCTGTAGATCTTGTAGGTGAAGATGACTTTTGACAGAAACGAATGTGGCCTTAAAATATCAACTGACCACTGCCTGTTGGTGTGAAGGGGGCAGTGATTGTCCCTTCCTCACTGTTAGTGGTCAGCATTTGCACCTGTCCGGTGTCCGAGCGTGCCTCCACCCTGTACTGCGCACCGTTCACCCCTGTGGAGTCCACCTGCCAAGGAAAGGGCCACATGCACAATGGTCGAAAAAAGCAAAGTACATTACACCGAATAGTCAGATGCACGGACGCACAAGAAAGACGTAATGACACACACATTTACGTGTTGCATGTCTCAAATAACATTGCATTACAGTAACTGAACCGGAAGACACACATTAATGCACGCACGCACGAACGCACAGACACACACACATGCGCGCGCACTCACATCACCACCACACACGCATGCACGCACGCATACATACATACATACATACGCACTTAAACTATCACACACAGACACAGATACGCGCATGAACCCACCCACACACACACACACACACACACACACACACACACACACACACACACACACACTCGCACGCACACACACACACGCATACACACAGAAGTATACCTAATTTGAAAATCTCACCTTGATGTTAAAGTCATTGCCGACCCTGCACTGACCAGACGAGGTCAAGACCTTGACCTTGCTGACGTCCCTGGTGACGGTGAAGGTCACGGGACTGCCGACCACATCCTCTCCGTCATACGTCACGTGAATCTATGTAGGATAACAAAAGACAGTAGACAGCTGTAAAGGGGAACACTTCCGGTCTAGGGCCCATTGACAGTGATTTACTTCCTCTCGCTCTCTCTTCCTCTCTCCGTTTGGGTTTCTTTCTCTTTATTGGAAATGTACGCTTGATTATAAGTTGGAACTGTGAATCTCACTGCGGTAATTTGAATCACCATTGTAAAGGCCTTTCTGAATCGAGCCCGAAGCCCAACAATCCAATGCCGAAGCTTGGTGCAGTCAGCTTCCTGAAGTCCATTTTGCCCTTGAACTAAAATCAGGCCTCAGAGGCTTAGCCGTCGACAATAAAAGTTTTTGTCGTTGTCTTTGAGTTTTGAAAATGTACTGACCGAATACTGGCCGACGGTGGAAGGGATGAACTTGCAGTCAGCCATGTTTTGTGTCCACACTACAGAACATGGCGTCTCTTCCTCCGGTCCTTGAACTTTGACCTCCAGCTTGCTCCGGTCCGTCTTGTTGTCTGATGATGTGACGAAGAACCGAGACTGCAAGACCAAAGGGTTTAATGACAAACGACACCGATTGAACAGACCAAGACGTGATCTTCTTGGCTCTCTCAAGACCAAAGGGGTTAATGACAAACGACACCGATTGAACAGACCAAGACGTGATCTTCTTGGCTCTCTCAAGACCAAAGGGGTTAATGACAAACGACACCGATTGAACAGACCAAGACGTGATCTTCTTGGCTCTCTCAAGACCAAAGGGGTTAATGACAAACGACACCGATTGAACAGACCCAGACGTCTCTTCTTCTTGGAGACTTCCAGACCCCGTGAGTTAAGTAACAGTATGTCTGTTTTGTAGTTATATGATGTGGTCAAGAACCACCAAGATTGAAGTTTTGGATATCGTCTTGCTGTCAAAGAAGATAGAAAAGAAGGCAACGCACATCGCTACACAAACTGAAACTTAACTCTCAGAGCCTGACCTCAGTACCACCTCGCTACACAAACTAAAACTAAACTCTCAGAGCCTGACCTCAGTGCCCTGTTTGACATCGTCCAGAGTGCAGTTCAAGGTAAGTTTCTCCGAGCCTTCTGTCGGAGGAGTGACCTTCATCAGTGAGCTGAGGATAGCCATGATAGCCAGGTGGTCCACGTGAGGGTCCATCAGTTCTGTCGCTGTCAGGGCTGACGTTACTCCCAGACTTTTAGCTCCGTCAAGCCCTGAAACAAAATCATCAGTAACAAAACAAAACAAAAACAAAAAAAACCACCAACACACACACACACACACACACACACACACACACACACACACACACACACACACACATACACACACACACACACACACACACACACACACACACACACACACGCTTATTTTTTTGCGTTTGAAATATTGACATTTTCACACCGCCAAATAAGGCAGTCATTTTCCGTTTTGAGAGAGTTTCAAAGACATACACCAAGTCATGCGCAGAGACTGACCTTTCTGGCAATTGCCCTGCTTGTCCGACCGGTCAAGGTTCGGCCACCCGGGAATTTTGCCGCCCAGAGAATGCACAATGGAGCAGAGGTAGTACCCGTCATTCCAGTCTGTCTGCAACACAGACAAGAAAAATGTTCATTCAAAATGAACAGCGTCGATGCAATGTCCACCAAAGATTTATTTTGGGAAGTGTTAAAGGTTAGGGTCAAAAGTTAATGAATTGCATGTTGTGCTGGATATATAAATTGTTTATTTCAGTCAATGCTTGATTCATAAGTACATTTTTCAGCATGGTGCATCTACAGGAGGGTGCTCCAACAATGATACATAGTGCCAACATTTAGCGCAAACTTTTCACAACAGTGCATTATTACCACAAAGCGCATACAGCGATTATATAGTAGCAAGTTGCACTAAACATTTGAACAAAATGCATTTTGTTCAAATGTTAACAGCACAGCACCAAGTTTTGCATAAGTGCACAACAGCACTGACCATTTCACAAAAGTGCATAACAGCTGTGACAATTTTACAAAAGTGCATTGACCATTTCAGGCAGATGGCTAACATGCAGATTTCGCTTTTGTCTGTCTTTCTTTGAAAAGTAGGCATGTTCAAGATCGATGAAGTCATGAGCAATTGGGTTAGATGACAGAAAAGATTCAAAAACGTCAGATTCAGTTAGATGACAGAAAAGATTCAAAAACGTCAGATTCAGTGTTTTGGGCACTGTTGAACAGGAACATTCTCTCCTGTTCAACAAATGTGGGTTCAATTCAAAAGCAACATTGTCACAGATAGGCTAGTGTTACATTTCTGTAAAGTTTCAAAAACATCTTCCATGTTTTGGTTACTGTTGAACAGAGGCATATTTTCCTGTTCAAAAAAGTCTGACACCAATTGTCGTAGTTGTGGGTTAAGGTTCGATCTATACTGTCCTTCAAACGAGTCGTAGAACCGTCATTGTCACAGATAGTGTTACATTTCTGTTTTACATTCAAACGAGTCGTAGAAGTAGTAGTACATTTGCGTTTGGTTGTTTTTTCTTTTAGATTCCTGTCACTCATACTAGCAGTATTGATTGAGGTACATAAATCTGTTGATGTACAGGGATGACTTGTTTGTAATGAATCCTTGTTTCCTCCACATTGAGTTTGCATTGCAGTTGGACAGAAATGAACAGGTGTTAATTGATAAACACATTGATAATGGCTTTTGAGAAAATCAATCAATTCTGCAAAGGAATTAACTTGATGACATCAAAACTGCAGCGCCATTTGAAGAATGGTTACCATTTCTGTTTCTTTGATGGGAATCAAACAAATAAAAACATTGACTATCCAAGTTACCATGAATGGCAATAGTTGACTCCTGAAAAGTAGCAAGGATATAATTTGAGACGATAAACGCCTGATGCAATCCCTCCTCAAGGTCAGTCAACTCAAAACCTTCATCATTCGCAACATCAGTAGGCAACACAGCGGGATTCGTATGTCCAGAAATCATGTCGAAAAAATATTACATTTCAAAAGCATGTCCAACCACAGTTGTTGGCAAGTGTTCGTGTCCGAAGTAGCCTTCAGTGTGTGTATATGTATTCATGTGACAGAGAACGTGACCTCATTGTTCAATCCTCTCTCTCTCTTCTTTCTCATTCGAACGCACACACGCAAGAACGTAGCCTACGCACGCATGCACGCGCACGCACACACACACACACACACACACACACACACACACACACACACCCCGCTGACGCACACGGCAAACCACGCACACACACACTGACTGTCGGCAAGCATCTCTTTTTGTTTTCTTTACCTTTGTTTATTGTGTTTTCGATATTTGTGTTTATTTTTTGCTTGACTTATCTGTTTTATTTTAATGTTTGCTATCCACATCGTGTGATAAATGTTTCTTCTCAGTCTCCGAGTCAGTTTAGTTTCTGCACGCCGCTTTGGTACTCCTTGTTTTTCTAACTGGTGTATTGTGCGCGACTGATTTGCGGATTTATTTTTATTCCTTTCATATGCAGTTGAAGTGTTGTGGGTGTTATTGTCTGTATATGCTATGTTGCGTCTGTGTATGCCTACAAGAATTTTGGGTGTAATGTGCCTGTGGTCTGCTCGCAGTCGAGCACAGAAAACATGGCGGCGCCCTGTGGCAAATTCGTGGAAAGTCTTCCCGACCGCAGATACCAGCGTCGTCCGCGACGCTGGAATAACACAGAACCTAACAATCAGACCGCAACACTTAGTAATCAGATAAAATAAAATAAATTATAGAATGTAACAATCAGATCATAAGACAAAATATAAAAATTATAAAGCCTAACAATCAGACCAGAAAACTTATAAATTAGACGTAATAACAGAAATGATAAAATCAGACCATAAATCTTACGCATTCAACGAAATAAAAGAAATGATAAGAAAGGGGACGAGGAATATGTTTATATAATGTAGACATGTGTTGAATATGTTTATATAATGTAGACGTGTGTTGAATATGGGCTATGTAATTGTACGTTTTGTTGTGCCTTACTCCTAGAATGCGCCAGATTGCACATGATTATTTGAATCTAGATTTCAAAAAAATTTCCGGGGGGGTGGGGGAGGGGGAGGGAGGCATGCCCCCGGAACCCTCTAGGAGGTTCGTGTGCTCAACTAATGTACCCCTACCACAATTGGGAACCCCCTCCCTCACCCTACTTAGGTCCGGCTTTGCTCACCGTCAGGTTGCTGATGTTGGTGGTGCGGAGCTGCCTGCAGACCCAGTTGAGCGTGGCGTAGTAGCCCGGGGAGTCCTTGCGGATGAAGTAGGACAGGTAGGTCATGGCCGACAGCTCGTCCAGCTCCTTGCTGGCAAAGTCCTCGGCGCTGATCACCCGGGGCACGTTCAGGTGCTCCTTGGCCAGCTGCATGGCGCGCCGGCAGTTCTCCACCCTGCCAAGCACAGAGAGGTTATTGTCCACCCTGCCCATCACAGAGGGGTTATTGTCCACCTTGCCCATCACAGAGAGGTTATTGTCCACCTTGCCCATCATGGGTTATTGTCCACCCTGCCCATCACAGAGAGGTTATTGTACACCCTGCCCATCACAGAGAGGTTATTGTCCACCCTGCCCATCACAGAAGGGTTATTGTCCACCCTGCCCAGCACAGAGGGGTTATTGTCCACCCTGCCCATCACAGAGGGGTTATTGTCCACCCTGCCCATCACAGAGGGGTTATTGTCCACCCTGCCCATCACAGAGGGGTTATTGTCCACCCTGCCCATCACAGAGAGGGTATTGTCCACCCTGCCCATCACAGAGAGGGTATTGTCCACCCTGCCCATCACAGAGAGGTTATTGTCCACCCTGCCCATCACAGAGAGGGTATTGTCCACCTTGCCCATCACAGAAAGGTTATTATCCACCCTGCCCATCACAGAAAGGTTATTGTCCACCTTGCCCATCACAGAGGGGTTATTGTACACCCTGCCCATCACAGAGGGGTTATTGTCCACCCTGCCCATCACAGAGGGGTTATTGTCCACCTTGCCCATCACAGAAAGGTTATTATCCACCCTGCCCATCACAGAGAGGTTATTGTCCACCCTGCCCATCACAGAAGGGTTATTGTCCACCCTGCCCATCACAGAGAGGTTATTGTCCACCCTGCCCATCACAGAGAGGTTATTGTCCACCCTGCCCATCACAGAGAGGTTATTGTCCACCCTGCCCATCACAGAGAGGTTATTGTCCACCCTGCCCATCACAGAGAGGTTATTGTCCACCCTGCCCATCACAGAGAGGTTATTGTCCACCCTGCCCATCACAGAGAGGTTATTGTCCACCCTGCCCATCACAGAGAGGTTATTGTCCACCCTGCCCATCACAGAGAGGTTATTGTCCACCCTGCCCATCACAGAGGGGTTATTGTCCAGAGCTGTGTACCAAGGGAAACCAGGGCGGAGATGCACAAACCGACAGGGGGCGCCACCCAAACGGGAGAGAACAAACCGCGTGTTCTGATTGGTTGAAATCACAACACATTTCAGTTTCAACCAATCCAACACTGCGGGTGGCTCCCGTTTGGGTGGTAACTTTCTCGTGCACCTCAGCCCTGGTTACTTCTTTCTTCTTCTGCGTTCGTGGTTTGAAACTCCCACGTACACTCGTGTTTTTGCACGAGTGGCATTTTACGTGTATGACCGTTTTTACCCCGCCGTTTAGGCAGACACACGCCGCTTTCGGGGGAAGCATGCCGGGTATTTTCGTGTTTCCATAACCCACCGAACTATGACATTGATTACAGGATCTTTTTCGTGCGCACTTGGTCTTGTGCTTGCGTGTACACACGAAGGGGGGGGGGGGGGGGGGGGGGGGGGGGACAAGGCACTACAAATCTGCACATTAGCTAACCTGGGAGATCGGACAAATCTCCACCCTTAACCCACAAGGCGGCAGCGTCCGGGATTTGATCTCACGGCCTTCCGATTAGGAGGTCGATGTCTTATCCACTACGCCACTGCGCCCGTCACAGATGGCTTATTGTCCACCCTTTTTTGGATACACGACGTCGCTTTAGTTGTGCAACTTCTGTTGCTCTCTCTCTCTCTCACACTTTCACACGCACACACACACACACGGGACACACACACACACACACACACACACACACACACACACACACACACACACACACACACACACACACACACAGAGTAACAAACAGACAGACAGACAGACAGACAGAAGCACACACACGCACAGACATACATACAGACAGACAAATAGACAGACAGACAAACGCACGCAAACACACACCCACACACGCACGCACGCACGCACGCACACATTTACACACACACACACACGGGACACACTCCCTTTCTCCCTCTCTGTTGTTTTACCCCCACCCTCCGCCCCCCTCTCTCTCTCCGCCCCCCTCTCTCTCTCCGCCCCCCTCTCTCTCTCCGCCCCCTCTCTCTCTCCGCCCCCCTCTCTCTCTCTCCGCCCCCCTCTCTCTCTCCGCCCCCCTCTCTCTCTCCGCCCCCCTCTCTCTCTCCGCCCCCCTCTCTCTCTCCGCCCCCCTCTCTCTCTCCGCCCCCCTCTCTCTCTCCGCCCCCCTCTCTCTCTCCGCCCCCTCTCTCTCTCCGCCCCCCTCTCTCTCTCCGCCCCCTCTCTCTCTCCGCCCCCCTCTCTCTCTCCGCCCCCCCCTCTCTCTCTCCGCCCCCCTCTCTCTCTCCGCCCCCTCTCTCTCTCCGCCCCCCCTCTCTCTCTCTCCGCCCCCCTCTCTCTCTCCGCCCCCCTCTCTCTCTCCGCCCCCCTCTCTCTCTCTCCGCCCCCCTCTCTCTCTCCGCCCCCTCTCTCTCTCCGCCCCCTCTCTCTCTCCGCCCCCTCTCTCTCTCTCCGCCCCCCTCTCTCTCTCCGCCCCCCTCTCTCTCTCCGCCCCCCTCTCTCTCTCTCCGCCCCCCTCTCTCTCTCCGCCCCCCTCTCTCTCTCCGCCCCCCCTCTCTCTCTCGCTGTCTTTTCCTCACTCTCACACACACACACACACACACACACACACACACACACAGTTTCTTGCGGCTATTCTCTGAGGATACAGACAAACAAGAAATTCCTTCGAGGTAGGAAAAACACCCCCGTTGGTCAAAGGGAAATAACCATTCTCACTGCCACCAACTGAGAAGGTTATTTCCCTTTGACCATTAATATGTTACTCTATAAGTCCTTGTAGAATCTTAATCCACCAATAACTCCCTAACCGTGTGTTTGACTGGTCCCAATTTTTGTAAGGACCGTCTCAGGAATGTATAGAACCTGTTCACCAAGTTTGGTGACGATCGGTCCGTTCATTCTTGAGATCTATATGCGAACACAAACACACAAACACACAAACACACAAACACATCGAGCGAAACCTATACACACCCCTATACCGGGGGTGTAATAACACAGTAGGAACCGATAAAGCAAAAGCACAAAAGACACAGGCGTCTGTCAGCAAATCTTTTCATAAACCGAATAATAGCGGAAGGTGACAATCTGAAGGCGTCATTTGTGTGCCAACCTGACCTGTTTCTTGGGTCCATTTGTTTCCAATCCGGGACGGTGCCAGGCTTACAGTAGTTGACCAACGCACTGCACACACACAACGCACACAATGATACCGACTGACTAACGGTTTGAAGCAGAGGCTCCTTCAACAAATAAAATGGAATGACTCACAACGAAGATGAGTCGTTGGAACATTAAAGTTACGCCTGTCAGTTAAAGCTTTCATCTTTCTCCTGATAGCGATCATCTTCACCATGACAGATCTGTACAGGCCTTTACAGAAGATAGAAGCATCTTTAAGGTTTCAAGATCCAAGGTTTTATTAGGCTTCATACCCATAGGGCTTTTAAGCTAACACAGTACACAGCTAAATCACACACTCACCGATTCATAGACACACAGACACAGACACAGACACAGACACACACACACACACACACACACACACATATATATATACACACACACACACACACACACACACACACACCCCCAGCAAACAATGGTCTTAATTAAGCAACAACAAGCACACAAGCTGTAAATCAAAAGAGCACACACAACTAACATCATCGCTGGCCAGAAAACTAATAAATAGGAATAACCTTCTATACAATGAACATTCCACTGGCACGTATTGTATAAAAGCACACCCCTTCCCACGAAAACAGGTCCTCTCACCTTCTCAGATATGGCGAGGCTTTTGGATGGTAAGCTGCGGGTGCTTGGCTGTTTGAGTGATTAGACGGGTTACTGTTTGTCGACATGAGTTCTTTCAAATCAACTCAACCCGAACCACAAACCTCAACAGTGACAGGCCTTCTAGAACGATCTTTCTTTTATTCTCACGAGAATACTGATAATTTATTTTGGCTCAAACACATCATTATCCTACCCTAGAGTAGGATTAATATACAAAACGCCTGCGGTGCGTTGTTCCTGGCCAAGGCCAAGGACAGTGTTCTAATCTAAAGGAAGCTGATGCAGAGCACCAAGAGTGTCAGCAGAGAGAACCGTGATAGCGTATTAAAACTGAGGCAACATTTGGAGAAAAGTCGTAATTTTGACTTGGAACTTGGATTAATTTTGTTAACGTAATTTGCATGTTCAAGGGACATAACAAATGGCGGACTGGTGACAGACATAGTTAATTTGGGACACTGTTCCGGAATTTTACTAGTTGCAAATGCTGTATCAGGAATTCCCCGCAACAGTACCGAACAAAACACTAGTGCGCATGTATACTTACTTGAGTGCATTCCATCACTCCAGTCTGTTGTAAAGTTGTTGAGCGAACACTACCCCCAGCGCTCCATAAAACCGCTACCGTTATGTACAAGTGCACTAATCCCTGCGACAGTACCCAAGAACCCAGTGCGCATGTACTTACTTGAGTGCAATTCCATCGCTCCAGTCTGTTGTAAAGTTGTTGAGCCACACCCCCTCCAGGGCACCCTGGAACCACTGCAGCATGAGTCTCTTGGGCGGAGCCTTGCCCTTGTTGGCACTGATCTGGTAGCGCAGGATCAGATGCCATAGCAACCCAAGAATCAGCTTGCCGCTGCCGTTCACGATGTCCTCCGTTCCTATGGTAACAGAAGAAAAATACAGTCTAGAGACAGTCATTCTGCTTGCTGCCGTGCGAGCCTAGAAAATGTTCCCTCTTTATTTTCACTGCGCTGGCTGCAAAACCCCTCCGCGCGGAGGTTTTTTCAGACACATCAGACACAGGGTGAATAGGTGTGTTTTTTTCTTTCATTTTATTATATATACTTTATGATCCCAATGCTGAGAAATGCTGGTCACTTCCTTCCAATGGAAAGCTAGCAGCAACGAGAGTCGCGCTACCCAGGTGTCTGCGCGTCTGAGCTACCAGGCCCCCCGGGTTGCAGGAAATACATCAAGTCCATCAAGGCACCGTCTTCTTTCCATGAGGACCATTTTTTTTTAAACCATCAAAGATCAAGATAACAATGAAAATGTACTCAGCAGACAACAGCAACAACAACAGCAACAACAGCAGCAACAACAGCAACAACAACAGCAACAACAACAGCAACAACAACAGCAACAACAACAGCAACAACAACAGCAACAACAACAGCAACAACAACAGCAACAACAACAACAACAACAGCAACAACAACAGCAACAACAACAGCAACAACAACAACAACAACAGCAACAGCAACAACAACAGCAACAACAACAGCAACAACAACAGCAACAACAACAGCAACAACAACAGCAACAACAACAGCAACAACAACAGCAACAACAACTACAACAACAACAGCAACAACAACAGCAACAACAACAGCAACAACAACAACAACAACAACAACAGCAACAAGAACAAATAGACATGAACTAGTTTTGACTTTCGTCTCCGTCAAAAATCAGTCAAGGTTATTAGGCCAAACAAAAATATAATTATGTTGGTCTAGGGTAACCCGACCGACCCTATTTTTTCCCGCCGACCCTAAACCTTTTTTTCATTGCTCAAAAAAATCCCAACTTTTGGCACATTTTGCGAACTATACCGAAACAATCGACGAAACTAGAAAAAAAATAGAAAAAAAAGCCGACCTGCCGACCCTATCGTTACCCTAAACCAACTTATATTTTTGTTTGGCCTTACATCCCATAGCTAAGAGCATCCCTCCACTTGGACATATGCCGAAAATGAGCATCCTTGCTGCTTGCTATGCACAGTGGGATATGTCAATCTGACCATTCATTCAGCAACACATTCACTCTCCTCGGGAAACACTCTTTCTCTAGTTAGTTTTTGGTATGTGACCAAGTGGAAGGGTGCTGTTACCCCGTGTACAGCCTGGCCAGGTGTCTGATGGTTGACATTCTGCCTGAGCTTTACTTTACTTTATTACTTTACTTTATTAGTTTACGTTATTAGTTTACTTTATTAGTTTACGTTATTAGTTTACTTTATTAGTTACGCTATTACTTTACGCTATTACTTTACGTTATTACTGTACTTTATTACTGTACTTTATTACTTTATGTTATTACTTTACTTTATTACTTTACGTTATTACTTTACGTTATTACTTTACTTTATTACTGTACTTTATTACTTTACGTTATTACTTTACTTTATTACTGTACTTTATTACTTTACGTTATTACTTTACTTTATTACTGTACTTTATTAATTTACGTTATTCCTTTACGTTATTACTGTACTTTATTAATTTACATTATTCCTTTACGTTATTACTTTACTGTATTACTGTACTTTATTACTTTACTTTATTACTTTACGTTATTACTTTACTTTATTACTGTACTTTATTACTGTACTTTATTACTGTACTTTATTACTTTACGTTATTACTTTACGTTATTACTTTACGTTATTACTTTACTTTATTACTGTACTTTATTACTTTACGTTATTACTGTACTTTATTACTGTACTTTATTACTGTACTTTATTACTTTACTTTATTACTTTACTTTATTACTTTATTATCCAGTGCTCTACCAACTGAGCTCCCCGGCCCCCAATGCATTGTGATTTCTATCAATCTTTGTGTCGGCAGAAATCAATCTGTCATTTTGTGTGAGGCAGCCTGTTTATCTTAACATCAGGGCCAGGGGGAGGAAAGGGAGATAGATACCACTAAACTGAGAAAGGAAAGGGAGATAGATATCACTAAACTGAGAAAGGAAAGGGAGATAGATAGTGATACCACTAAACTGAAAAAGGAAACAAAATTGAATCGTTCCCGAAAAGCCACATTACGGTTGAAGGAACTAAAAACAAACAGATAACCAACCAATTATATATTATATACATGTATAAACTCCTGGACAGATGTGTTGGTTTTAATAAACGGTTGCATGGGAGGAAAGGTGTTTATAATACTGAACTCCCAGCTTCTCTCTACCATCCCGTTCCCTCCTCCAACCCCCAAGAACTTTCATTAAGCCCAAAGTTAAAGGCCCACCCCCCCTCGTAAAAGCAGTTCCCCTCCCCGTCTCAGATCTGGCCAGGCTTTTACACGGGATAAGACCATCCCTCCACTTGGTCACATACTAAAAATCAACCCCTTAACGGCGATTTTAAATTTTGTGATGAATTCATTTCCGTTTAAGAAATTAATTCTTTGAATAAAAGAAGCACTGTGCACAGAGAGCACCCAGGCTGTTCACTGTAGTGTGTGGTAAAGTGTGTGATCAAGTGTGTGGTCAAGTGTGTGGTCAAGTGTGTGGTCAAGTGTGTGGTCAAGTGTGTGGTCAAGTGTGTGGTCAAGTGTGTGGTCAAGTGTGTGGTCAAGTGTGTGGTCAAGTGTGTGGTCAAGTGTGTGGTCAAGTGTGTGGTCAAGTGTGTGGTCCAGTGTGTGGTCAAGTGTGTGGTCAAGTGTGTGGTCAAGTGTGTGGTCAAGTGTGTGGTCCAGTGTGTGGTCAAGTGTGTGGTCAAGTGTGTGGTCAAGTGTGTGGTCAAGTGTGGGGTCAAGTGTGCGGTCAAGTGTGTGGTCAAGTGGGGGGGGGTGGTCTTATCCCATGAAGACGCTTGACCAGATGTGAGACGGTGCTCGCGAACTGTTTTCAAGAGGCGGAGTAGGCCTTTAAGTTACTCCGCGAAAACTTTGCAAAGTCTTTTTTTTACCGAAAATTCAGTACCAAAGCTTAGTGCAGCGAGCTTCGTCAAGTAGACTTGCCCCAAATAATATCAGGCTTTATGTTTAACCACAGCGAGCTTCGTCAAGTAGACTTGCCCCAAATAATATCAGGCTTTATGTTTAACCACAGCGCAAAACACAGGCTGCCACACACAAAGTGACAGATTGTTTTCTGCCGACACAAAGATCGATAGAATTCACAAAGCATTAGCCTCTCAGGCAGAGTGCAGTATCGTGTTTCGCGGTGAAGTGAATACAACTTCACCTTGCTCAGAATTTTGTTGCGTCGATTCTATCTGATCAACCATCCAGAACTGTGTTTGTCAACAGTAGCACTTGATTTCCCTCCCGTTCGAGGGTCGTGAATTTTCAGTGTGAACATTGAGTTTGATGGTGGTCCTTTTGCATCTGTTCGTTAGATATGAAAAAGGCAACATTCCGTCTATGAAGAATGATTGTGGAGAATATTAAGTTCTCAATGTTCTGGCGTTCTCGTATGACCAGTCTAACATTTTATTTTAGTAAGATATAGACTACCATGCTGTCTTTCTTAGACACAAACTCGTATCAACAATCAAGCATGCTGTGTTACTGAGATGCAAGCTCCTATGACCAGCCTAGCATTCACTTTGTAGTATGACTCAAACTGGCATGACCAGTCTTGTTGGTTCCCTAGCAACTATTCACAATGTGTGCTCTCTTTATTTGGTGTTTAACGCCGTTTTCAACCGTTCAAGGTTATATCGCGACGTAGGGAAGAGGGGAGATGGGATAGCGCCACTTGTCAATTGTTTCTTGTTCACAAAAGCACTAATCAAAAATGTGCTCCAGGGGCTTGCAACGTAGTACAATATATTACCTCACCGGGAGAATGCAAGTTTCCAGTACAAAGGACTTAACATTTCTTACATTCTGCTTGACTAAAATCTTTACAAAAATTGACTATTCTATACAAGAAACACTTGACAAGGGTAAAAGGAGAAACAGAATCCGTTAGTCGCCTCTTACGACATGCCGGGGAGCATCGGGTAAATTCTTTCTCGTCCCAACCAATATGGGACTCCCCCTAACCCGCGGGGGGTTGTGTGCTCTCGCGGCTTATGGCTGCCTAAATGGCGGGGTAAAAACGGAATACACGTAAAAACCCATTCGTGCAAAAAACACGAGTGTCCGAGGGAGTTTCAGGCCATGAACCCAGAAGAAGAACAAGGAGAACAAAAAGAACAAGAACAAGAATGAAATGACATGGGAATATAATGCCTGTTTCACTTTGGGTGCGACATTTATTGTAATATAATGTTTGCTAAGTTTAGACTGCAGATGTTCTTACCAATGTTGACCAGTCTGATGTGGTCATCCGTGCAGGCCTGCAGGGCCAGGGCCACGTTCTGCAGCATCATGATGCGACTGGAGGGGTTGTTGTACACACGCCCGATCTTGCGGAACTGCAAGGCCTCGATCAGGGCGACGAGCTGCACGTGCAAAGAGCAGTCAACGGTTCAAACAGCATTTTATTCATAAACACACACATGATAATCCAACAACAGGCTTACAGAGGAGCACAACAACAAGTTTACAACTAATAATAAGTGCTCACATAATCATACCTGTTATTTCATAGCGGGATATGATTAACAAAATGTGGTGACAGATCTTCTTGAAAAACAGAACATTGATATCATTTAAAAAAAAAGATGCACACAAGTAGGAGAACAGAAATGAAATATTGTGACATATTGAACAGACACTCAATCCCATATGATGGCTGACAAGAGTTCATGATTTGGTTGGTTCCTTATTATTTGCTTTCGTCTCTTCAGTTGATATGGCCACAGGAGACCGATGCAAGTTTGATTCGTTTCTCAGTTCACATGGCGAGCTCCATGCTTAAAACTATTTACAATCAGGTCTATCGCTGTGAAAAGAAGGTTCTAAAACTTCATGACGTCATCACTTTCACATTTGTTTGTGCACAAAGAGTTAATGAATTAGACATTGAAAGGAAAAGATGACAACATGAACATCATGCAAACTTCAATAGGCATGGACGACTATCATGACAACTTCAATAGGCATGGACGACTAAACTTCAATAGGCATGGACGACTATCATGACAACTTCAATAGGCATGGACGACTATCATGACAACTTCAGTCAACGGATGAGAAGACAGTAATAATAACAAGGACTATGAGTTTAAGCAAAAAGAAGAGGAGAAGTCGGTATCCAGATCCTCCACAGACCTCTTCTAAAAGACTTAGGGGGTGGGGTGGGGTGGGGGGGTTACAGGGCTTGGAAGTAGAGGAGATTGGGGGGGGGGGGGGGATAAATACAAATGCATTTACCTTGTCACCATAGCAGAAGTCGGTATCCAGTTCTTCCACAGACCTCTTCTAAACAAAACAAGGGCTTCGGGCATGCAGGGTGGGATATGGGTGTGTGTGTGTGTGTGTGTGTGTGTTTGTGTGTGTGTGTGTGGGGGGGGGGGTGTAGGTGGAGTTGGGGGCGGAGGAGCAGAGGAAAAAACCCATTTGAACCAACCTTGACACCATCGCAGAAGTCGGTATCCAAGTCCTCCACCGACCTGCCCCCGGCACTCAGCTGCTCGTTGCACCAGTTGGCGAACGTCTTCTTCTGGATGGCCACCCAGCGGTGGTCTGCCCCTGACACGTTGCCCAGCTTCTCGTGGGACAGAGACCTTTCAGACACGGCCTCCGCCATCTTGGTCCAGGCGGGTCCAAACTGGTCCAAAGTGGTCCAAATTAGTGGTATGATCTGAGCTGTTCAAAGGGTGTCCAAAGGATCCTAGGTGTTCCACATGATCGAAGGGGACAGGAATGATTCGCCGTGTTCCCAATAGTCAGCAGTTGCCCAAGTAAATCCAAAGAAATCAGCAAGTAGCTCAAATGATCCACGTAAGCTGTTCAAAACACAAAAGGATTTCGGACAAGTGGTGATTTCCTCTGGACACTTCCCATGAGAATAGATTCCAGCAGTGAGCACGTGAACCTCGTCAGCACAACACAAGCAGTCCAGCAGCTTTAAGCACAGAATCATACACTTTACATGAAGTCACAAACTCGCATCATTTTACACAGCCGTCACACCAAATCTTGTTTCAATGGAGTTTCAAATTTCGTCACAACAGCTCCTAACATTACATCTCTGCAGCGCAGTCACAGTATCACATCTCTCTGGGATGGTCACAAAATAACATCTCATAGGAACTGGTAAAAAAAAAATCCCACGCTGTGACAAAAACCTCGTCCGTCTTTCAGCAGTGCCAGACTACCCAGTCTCATTTCCAGCTCGCAAAAAAACCTACCCAAAACACTCGTACACAGGTTTCTTGACTGAGCTATATACCCCAGGCCTGATATTCATTGGGCGAAGTCGCCTTTGCGAAGTCTACTTCGCGAAGCTTGTGCGCTGAATTTTTGGTAAAAGGACGTTACGAAGTCTTCGCGAAGTCAGCGCAGCTTCAGAGTAAATGAAGGACGGCCTTAACATCCATCCGGAGTTGCACTGGGTGGTACATGTATACTCCAGTAATGAGACAACCACGACTTGACACAGATCAAAAGCTCCGTTCACTCAATCACATTGGGGAACCTAGGACAAAACCACCCATGAAATATTCAACGCCGGTTTCTTGGCTTGCGCGACATACCGCACAACGCTGCACAAACTGCGACGAAGAGTTGGCAATAGCTATCCACAATCACTCTCAGCGCACAGTGCAGAGTACTCCGTATCGCATTGCTGTCCAAGGGTGCTGTTGTCAGAATAGTGTTTCGATCGTCTCTGTACTTTGCCCACCTGCTGCTAAAAAAGGAAAGACGACAGGTGAGGCCAAGATAACGGAGAAAAATGTATGAAACACTAGTGGATGACACGCACGCACGCACGCAAGCACGCACGCACGCACGCACACACATACACACACACACACACACACACACACACTCCGACAACCCCCTCCCCCCCACACACACTTCACCCCTCCCACACACATACAATACCACGCATCATAAATATAAGCCAAGCTGACTTCTCTCCGTTCATTTAGTCTCTCAAGTAATCCATAACCCCGTGTTATCGGGAGAGACAAGACAGCCCCGCTCATCCCTCAATCACATGCACCGGGAAATCCGCTACTGTAATGACACCACGCCGACACTCAGGGCATTGTTTGAACAATTTAGAGCCACAGGAAAACGACACTTTGTACACACAGAGACACAAATACAGACAGTCGCATCCACACCCTGGAAAACGACACTTTGTACACACAGAGACACACATACAGACAGTCGCATCCACACCCTGGAAAACGACACTTTGTACACACAGAGACACACATACAGACAGTCGCATCCACACCCTGGAAAACGACACTTTGTACACACAGAGACACACATACAGACAGTCGCATGCGCACCCTGGAAAACGACACTTTGTACACACAGAGACACACATACAGACAGTCGAAATCCACACCCTGGAAAACGACACTTTGTACACACAGAGACACACATACAGACAGTCGAAATCCACACCCTGGAAAACGACACTTTGTACACACAGAGACACACATACAGACAGTCGCATCAACACCCTGGAAAACGACACTTTGTACACACAGAGACACACATACAGACAGTCGCATCAACACCCTGGAAAACGACACTTTGTACACACAGAGACACACATACAGACAGTCGCATCCACACCCTGGAAAACGACACTTTATACACACAGAGACACACATACAGACAGTCGCATCCACACCCTGGAAAACGACACTTTGTACACACAGAGACACACATACAGACAGTCGCATCCACACCCTGGAAAACGACACTTTGTACACACAGAGACACACATACAGACAGTCGCATCCACACCCTGGAAAACGACACTTTGTACACACAGACACACATACAGACAGTCGCATGCGCACATTGGAAAATGAACAAAGAAAGAAAGAAAAAAACACAGATAGTCACATCCAAAGTCACGGCCACACAAACACCCATATCTATAAACAACCACAGCCGGCCCAGCAACACACAACCACAGATTCAGTCACACAGACACACACACAGACACACAGACACAGACACACACACACAGTCACACACACACACACACACACACACACACACACACACACACACACACACACGTGAAAAAGGGCCGCACAATGTATAATATCTCTAGGTTAAAGGCACGGTGTTGCTCGTCTAAGCTTTTCGACTCGCCATGTGAGATGTGGCCAGGCTATACATGGGACACGACTCGCCATGTGAGATGTGGCCAGGCTTGTGTATGGGACAGGACTCGCCATGTGAGATGTGGCCAGGCTTGTAGATGGGACAGGACTCGCCATGTGAGATGTGGCCAGGCTTGTGTATGGGACAGGACTCGCCATGTGAGATGTGGCCAGGCTTGTGCATGGGACAGGACTCGCCATGTGAGATGTGGCCAGGCTTGTGTATGGGACACGACTCGCCATGTGAGATGTGGCCAGGCTTGTGTATGGGACAGGACTCGCCATGTGAGATGTGGCCAGGCTTGTACATGGGACAGGACTCGCCATGTGAGATGTAGCCAGGCTTGTGCATGGGACACGACTCGCCATGTGAGATGTAGCCAGGCTTGTGTATGGGACAGGACTCGCCATGTGAGATGTGGCCAGGCTTGTGTATGGGACACGACTCGCCATGTGAGATGTGGCCAGGCTTGTGCATGGGACAGGACTCGCCATGTGAGATGTGGCCAGGCTTGTGTATGGGACACGACTCGCCATGTGAGATGTGGCCAGGCTTGTGTATGGGACAGGACTCGCCATGTGAGATGTGGCCAGGCTTGTACATGGGACAGGACTCGCCATGTGAGATGTGGCCAGGCTTGTACATGGGACACGACACGCCATGTGAGATGTGGCCAGGCTTGTGTATGGGACACGACTCGCCATGTGAGATGTGGCCAGGCTTGTGTATGGGACAGGACTCGCCATGTGAGATGTGGCCAGGCTTGTACATGGGACACGACTCGCCATGTGAGATGTGGCCAGGCTTGTGTATGGGACACGACTCGCCATGTGAGATGTGGCCAGGCTTGTGTATGGGACAGGACTCGCCATGTGAGATGTGGCCAGGCTTGTACATGGGACAGGACTCGCCATGTGAGATGTGGCCAGGCTTGTACATGGGACACGACTCGCCATGTGAGATGTGGCCAGGCTTGTGTATGGGACAGGACTCGCCATGTGAGATGTGGCCAGGCTTGTACATGGGACACGACTCGCCATGTGAGATGTGGCCAGGCTTGTCCATGGGACAGGACTCGCCATGTGAGATGTGGCCAGGCTATACATGGGACAGGACTCGCCATGTGAGATGTGGCCAGGCTTGTGTATGGGACACGACTCGCCATGTGAGATGTGGCCAGGCTTGTGTATGGGACACGACTCGCCATGTGAGATGTGGCCAGGCTTGTGTATGGGACAGGACTCGCCATGTGAGATGTGGCCAGGCTTGTCCATGGGACAGGACTCGCCATGTGAGATGTGGCCAGGCTTGTACATGGGACAGGACTCGCCATGTGAGATGTGGCCAGGCTTGTGTATGGGACACGACTCGCCATGTGAGATGTGGCCAGGCTTGTGTATGGGACAGGACTCGCCATGTGAGATGTGGCCAGGCTTGTACATGGGACACGACTCGCCATGTGAGATGTGGCCAGGCTTGTCCATGGGACAGGACTCGCCATGTGAGATGTGGTCAGGCTTGTGTATGGGACACGACTCGCCATGTGAGATGTGGCCAGGCTTGTGTATGGGACAGGACTCGCCATGTGAGATGTGGCCAGGCTTGTACATGGGACAGGACTCGCCATGTGAGATGTGGCCAGGCTTGTGTATGGGACAGGACTCGCCATGTGAGATGTGGCCAGGCTTGTACATGGGACAGGACTCGCCATGTGAGATGTGGCCAGGCTTGTCCATGGGACAGGACTCGCCATGTGAGATGTGGCCAGGCTTGTACATGGGACAGGACTCGCCATGTGAGATGTGGCCAGGCTTGTACATGGGACACGACTCGCCATGTGAGATGTGGCCAGGCTTGTACATGGGACACGACTCGCCATGTGAGATGTGGCCAGGCTTGTACATGGGACACGACTCGCCATGTGAGATGTGGCCAGGCTTGTACATGGGACACGACTCGCCATGTGAGATGTGGCCAGGCTTGTACATGGGACACGACTCGCCATGTGAGATGTGGCCAGGCTTGTCGATGGGACAGGACTCGCCATGTGAGATGTGGCCAGGCTATACATGGGACACGACTCGCCATGTGAGATGTGGCCAGGCTATACATGGGACACGACTCGCCATGTGAGATGTAGCCAGGCTTGTGTATGGGACAGGACTCGCCATGTGAGATGTGGCCAGGCTTGTGCATGGGACAGGACTCGCCATGTGAGATGTGGCCAGGCTTGTACATGAGACACGACTCGCCATGTGAGATGTGGCCAGACTTGTGTATGGGACAGGACTCGCCATGTGAGATGTGGCCAGGCTTGTCCATGGGACAGGACTCGCCATGTGAGATGTGGCCAGGCTTGTGTATGGGACAGGACTCGCCATGTGAGATGTGGCCAGGCTTGTACATGAGACACGACTCGCCATGTGAGATGTGGCCAGACTTGTGTATGGGACAGGACTCGCCATGTGAGATGTGGCCAGGCTTGTCCATGGGACAGGACTCGCCATGTGAGATGTGGCCAGGCTTGTGTATGGGACAGGACTCGCCATGTGAGATGTGGCCAGGCTTGTACATGAGACACGACTCGCCATGTGAGATGTGGCCAGACTTGTGTATGGGACAGGACTCGCCATGTGAGATGTGGCCAGGCTTGTCCATGGGACAGGACTCGCCATGTGAGATGTGGCCAGGCTTGTGTATGGGACAGGACTCGCCATGTGAGATGTGGCCAGGCTTGTACATGGGACAGGACTCGCCATGTGAGATGTGGCCAGGCTTGTACATGGGACAGGACTCGCCATGTGAGATGTGGCCAGGCTTGTGTATGGGACAGGACTCGCCATGTGAGATGTGGCCAGGCTTGTGTATGGGACAGGACTCGCCATGTGAGATGTGGCCAGGCTTGTGTATGGGACAGGACTCGCCATGTGAGATGTGGCCAGGCTTGTACATGGGACAGGACTCGCCATGTGAGATGTGGCCAGGCTTGTGTATGGGACAGGACTCGCCATGTGAGATGTGGCCAGGCTTGTACATGGGACAGGACTCGCCATGTGAGATGTGGCCAGGCTTGTGTATGGGACAGGACTCGCCATGCGAGATGTGGCCAGGCTTGTGTATGGGACAGGACTCGCCATGTGAGATGTGGCCAGGCTTGTACATGGGACAGGACTCGCCATGTGAGATGTGGCCAGACTTGTGCATGGGACAGGACTCGCCATGTGAGATGTGGCCAGGCTTGTGTATGGGACAGGACTCGCCATGTGAGATGTGGCCAGGCTTGTGTATGGGACAGGACTCGCCATGTGAGATGTGGCCAGGCTTGTGTATGGGACAGGACTCGCCATGTGAGATGTGGCCAGGCTTGTGTATGGGACAGGACTCGCCATGTGAGATGTGGCCAGGCTTGTACATGGGACAGGACTCGCCATGTGAGATGTGTCCAGGCTTGTCCATGGGACAGGACTCGCCATGTGAGATGTGGCCAGGCTTGTGTATGGGACAGGACTCGCCATGTGAGATGTGGCCAGGCTTGTACATGGGACAGGACTCGCCATGTGAGATGTGGCCAGGCTTGTCCATGGGACAGGACTCGCCATGTGAGATGTGGCCAGGCTTGTGTATGGGACAGGACTCGCCATGTGAGATGTGGCCAGGCTTGTACATGGGACAGGACTCGCCATGTGAGATGTGGCCAGGCTTGTCCATGGGACAGGACTCGCCATGTGAGATGTGGCCAGGCTTGTACATGGGACAGGACTCGCCATGTGAGATGTGGCCAGGCTTGTGTATGGGACAGGACTCGCCATGTGAGATGTGGCCAGGCTTGTGCATGGGACAGGACTCGCCATGTGAGATGTGGCCAGGCTATACATGGGACACGACTCGCCATGTGAGATGTGGCCAGGCTTGTCCATGGGACACGACTCGCCATGTGAGATGTGGCCAGGCTTGTGCATGGAACACGACTCGCCATGTGAGATGTGGCCAGGCTTGTACATGGGACAGGACTCGCCATGTGAGATGTGGCCAGGCTTGTACATGGGACAGGACTCGCCATGTGAGATGTGGCCAGACTTGTGCATGGGACAGGACTCGCCATGTGAGATGTGGCCAGGCTTGTGCATGGGACAGGACTCGCCATGTGAGATGTGGCCAGGCTTGTGTATGGGACAGGACTCGCCATGTGAGATGTGGCCAGACTTGTGCATGGGACAGGACTCGCCATGTGAGATGTGGCCAGGCTTGTGCATGGGACAGGACTCGCCATGTGAGATGTGGCCAGGCTTGTGTATGGGACAGGACTCGCCATGTGAGATGTGGCCAGGCTTGTACATGGGACAGGACTCGCCATGTGAGATGTGGCCAGGCTTGTACATGGGACAGGACTCGCCATGTGAGATGTAGCCAGGCTTGTACATGGGACAGGACTCGCCATGTGAGATGTGGCCAGGCTTGTCCATGGGACAGGACTCGCCATGTGAGATGTGGCCAGGCTTGTACATGGGACAGGACTCGCCATGTGAGATGTGGCCAGGCTTGTGTATGGGACAGGACTCGCCATGTGAGATGTGGCCAGGCTTGTGTATGGGACAGGACTCGCCATGTGAGATGTGGCCAGGCTTGTACATGGGACAGGACTCGCCATGTGAGATGTGGCCAGGCGTGTGTATGGGACAGGACTCGCCATGTGAGATGTGGCCAGGCTTGTGTATGGGACAGGACTCGCCATGTGAGATGTGGCCAGGCTTGTGTATGGGACACGACTCGCCATGTGAGATGTGGCCAGGCTTGTGTATGGGACAGGACTCGCCATGTGAGATGTGGCCAGGCTTGTACATGGGACACGACTCGCCATGTGAGATGTGGCCAGGCTTGTGTATGGGACACGACTCGCCATGTGAGATGTGGCCAGGCTTGTGTATGGGACAGGACTCGCCATGTGAGATGTGGCCAGGCTTGTCCATGGGACAGGACTCGCCATGTGAGATGTGGCCAGGCTTGTACATGGGACAGGACTCGCCATGTGAGATGTGGCCAGGCTTGTGTATGGGACACGACTCGCCATGTGAGATGTGGCCAGGCTTGTGTATGGGACAGGACTCGCCATGTGAGATGTGGCCAGGCTTGTACATGGGACACGACTCGCCATGTGAGATGTGGCCAGGCTTGTCCATGGGACAGGACTCGCCATGTGAGATGTGGTCAGGCTTGTGTATGGGACACGACTCGCCATGTGAGATGTGGCCAGGCTTGTGTATGGGACAGGACTCGCCATGTGAGATGTGGCCAGGCTTGTACATGGGACAGGACTCGCCATGTGAGATGTGGCCAGGCTTGTGTATGGGACAGGACTCGCCATGTGAGATGTGGCCAGGCTTGTACATGGGACAGGACTCGCCATGTGAGATGTGGCCAGGCTTGTCCATGGGACAGGACTCGCCATGTGAGATGTGGCCAGGCTTGTACATGGGACAGGACTCGCCATGTGAGATGTGGCCAGGCTTGTACATGGGACACGACTCGCCATGTGAGATGTGGCCAGGCTTGTACATGGGACACGACTCGCCATGTGAGATGTGGCCAGGCTTGTACATGGGACACGACTCGCCATGTGAGATGTGGCCAGGCTTGTACATGGGACACGACTCGCCATGTGAGATGTGGCCAGGCTTGTACATGGGACACGACTCGCCATGTGAGATGTGGCCAGGCTTGTCGATGGGACAGGACTCGCCATGTGAGATGTGGCCAGGCTATACATGGGACAGGACTCGCCATGTGAGATGTGGCCAGGCTTGTACATGGGACACGACTCGCCATGTGAGATGTGGCCAGGCTTGTGTATGGGACAGGACTCGCCATGTGAGATGTGGCCAGGCTTGTACATGGGACAGGACTCGCCATGTGAGATGTGGCCAGGCTTGTACATGAGACACGACTCGCCATGTGAGATGTGGCCAGACTTGTGTATGGGACAGGACTCGCCATGTGAGATGTGGCCAGGCTTGTCCATGGGACAGGACTCGCCATGTGAGATGTGGCCAGGCTTGTGTATGGGACAGGACTCGCCATGTGAGATGTGGCCAGGCTTGTACATGAGACACGACTCGCCATGTGAGATGTGGCCAGACTTGTGTATGGGACAGGACTCGCCATGTGAGATGTGGCCAGGCTTGTCCATGGGACAGGACTCGCCATGTGAGATGTGGCCAGGCTTGTGTATGGGACAGGACTCGCCATGTGAGATGTGGCCAGGCTTGTACATGAGACACGACTCGCCATGTGAGATGTGGCCAGACTTGTGTATGGGACAGGACTCGCCATGTGAGATGTGGCCAGGCTTGTCCATGGGACAGGACTCGCCATGTGAGATGTGGCCAGGCTTGTGTATGGGACAGGACTCGCCATGTGAGATGTGGCCAGGCTTGTACATGGGACAGGACTCGCCATGTGAGATGTGGCCAGGCTTGTACATGGGACAGGACTCGCCATGTGAGATGTGGCCAGGCTTGTGTATGGGACAGGACTCGCCATGTGAGATGTGGCCAGGCTTGTGTATGGGACAGGACTCGCCATGTGAGATGTGGCCAGGCTTGTGTATGGGACAGGACTCGCCATGTGAGATGTGGCCAGGCTTGTACATGGGACAGGACTCGCCATGTGAGATGTGGCCAGGCTTGTGTATGGGACAGGACTCGCCATGTGAGATGTGGCCAGGCTTGTACATGGGACAGGACTCGCCATGTGAGATGTGGCCAGGCTTGTGTATGGGACAGGACTCGCCATGCGAGATGTGGCCAGGCTTGTGTATGGGACAGGACTCGCCATGTGAGATGTGGCCAGGCTTGTACATGGGACAGGACTCGCCATGTGAGATGTGGCCAGACTTGTGCATGGGACAGGACTCGCCATGTGAGATGTGGCCAGGCTTGTGTATGGGACAGGACTCGCCATGTGAGATGTGGCCAGGCTTGTGTATGGGACAGGACTCGCCATGTGAGATGTGGCCAGGCTTGTGTATGGGACAGGACTCGCCATGTGAGATGTGGCCAGGCTTGTGTATGGGACAGGACTCGCCATGTGAGATGTGGCCAGGCTTGTACATGGGACAGGACTCGCCATGTGAGATGTGTCCAGGCTTGTCCATGGGACAGGACTCGCCATGTGAGATGTGGCCAGGCTTGTGTATGGGACAGGACTCGCCATGTGAGATGTGGCCAGGCTTGTACATGGGACAGGACTCGCCATGTGAGATGTGGCCAGGCTTGTCCATGGGACAGGACTCGCCATGTGAGATGTGGCCAGGCTTGTGTATGGGACAGGACTCGCCATGTGAGATGTGGCCAGGCTTGTACATGGGACAGGACTCGCCATGTGAGATGTGGCCAGGCTTGTCCATGGGACAGGACTCGCCATGTGAGATGTGGCCAGGCTTGTACATGGGACAGGACTCGCCATGTGAGATGTGGCCAGGCTTGTGTATGGGACAGGACTCGCCATGTGAGATGTGGCCAGGCTTGTGCATGGGACAGGACTCGCCATGTGAGATGTGGCCAGGCTATACATGGGACACGACTCGCCATGTGAGATGTGGCCAGGCTATACATGGGACACGACTCGCCATGTGAGATGTAGCCAGGCTTCTGCATGGGACACGACTCGCCATGTGAGATGTGGCCAGGCTTGTACATGGGACAGGACTCGCCATGTGAGATGTGGCCAGGCTTGTACATGGGACAGGACTCGCCATGTGAGATGTGGCCAGACTTGTGCATGGGACAGGACTCGCCATGTGAGATGTGGCCAGGCTTGTGCATGGGACAGGACTCGCCATGTGAGATGTGGCCAGGCTTGTGTATGGGACAGGACTCGCCATGTGAGATGTGGCCAGACTTGTGCATGGGACAGGACTCGCCATGTGAGATGTGGCCAGGCTTGTGCATGGGACAGGACTCGCCATGTGAGATGTGGCCAGGCTTGTGTATGGGACAGGACTCGCCATGTGAGATGTGGCCAGGCTTGTACATGGGACAGGACTCGCCATGTGAGATGTGGCCAGGCTTGTACATGGGACAGGACTCGCCATGTGAGATGTAGCCAGGCTTGTACATGGGACAGGACTCGCCATGTGAGATGTGGCCAGGCTTGTCCATGGGACAGGACTCGCCATGTGAGATGTGGCCAGGCTTGTACATGGGACAGGACTCGCCATGTGAGATGTGGCCAGGCTTGTGTATGGGACAGGACTCGCCATGTGAGATGTGGCCAGGCTTGTGTATGGGACAGGACTCGCCATGTGAGATGTGGCCAGGCTTGTACATGGGACAGGACTCGCCATGTGAGATGTGGCCAGGCGTGTGTATGGGACAGGACTCGCCATGTGAGATGTGGCCAGGCTTGTGTATGGGACAGGACTCGCCATGTGAGATGTGGCCAGGCTTGTGTATGGGACAGGACTCGCCATGTGAGATGTGGCCAGGCTTGTGCATGGGACACGACTCGCCATGTGAGATGTGGCCAGGCTTGTACATGGGACACGACTCGCCATGTGAGATGTGGCCAGGCTTGTCCATGGGACACGACTCGCCATGTGAGATGTGGCCAGGCTTGTGCATGGGACAGGACTCGCCATGTGAGATGTGGCCAGGCTATACATGGGACAGGACTCGCCATGTGAGATGTGGCCAGGCTTGTCCATGGGACAGGACTCGCCATGTGAGATGTGGCCAGGCTTGTGTATGGGACAGGACTCGCCATGTGAGATGTGGCCAGGCTTGTACATGGGACAGGACTCGCCATGTGAGATGTGGCCAGGCTTGTACATGGGACACGACTCGCCATGTGAGATGTAGCCAGGCTTGTGTATGGGACAGGACTCGCCATGTGAGATGTGGCCAGGCTTGTGCATGGGACAGGACTCGCCATGTGAGATGTGGCCAGACTTGTGCATGGGACAGGACTCGCCATGTGAGATGTGGCCAGGCTTGTGCATGGGACAGGACTCGCCATGTGAGATGTGGCCAGGCTTGTGCATGGGACAGGACTCGCCATGTGAGATGTGGCCAGGCTTGTGTATGGGACAGGACTCGCCATGTGAGATGTGGCCAGGCTTGTACATGGGACAGGACTCGCCATGTGAGATGTGGCCAGGCTTGTGTATGGGACACGACTCGCCATGTGAGATGTGGCCAGACTTGTGCATGGGACAGGACTCGCCATGTGAGATGTGGCCAGGCTTGTACATGGGACAGGACTCGCCATGTGAGATGTGGCCAGGCTTGTGTATGGGACAGGACTCGCCATGTGAGATGTGGCCAGACTTGTACATGGGACAGGACTCGCCATGTGAGATGTGGCCAGGCCTGTACATGGGACACGACTCGCCATGTGAGATGTAGCCAGGCTTGTGTATGGGACAGGACTCGCCATGTGAGATGTGGCCAGGCTTGTGCATGGGACAGGACTCGCCATGTGAGATGTGGCCAGGCCTGTACATGGGACACGACTCGCCATGTGAGATGTGGCCAGGCTTGTACATGGGACACGACGAGTCCTGCACTTTGACACCCCCCACTGGGCACAGGAAGCGTCAGTCCAGCTTGTTGATTTGACAGATGTATTGCCACTGGTGACCGTTATTGCCACTGGTGACCGTTATTGCCACTGGTGACCGTTATTGCCACTGGTGGCCGTTATTACCACTGGTGACCGTTATTGCCACTGGTGACCGTTATTGCCACTGGTGACCGTTATTGCCACTGGTGACCGTCATTGCCACTGGTGACCGTTATTTCCACTGGTGACCGTTATTTCCACTGGTGACCGTTATTTCCACTGGTGGCCGTTATTGCCACTGGTGAGCGTTATTGCCACTGGTGAGCGTTATTGCCACTGGTGACCGTTATTGCCACTGGTGACCTTATTGCCACTGGTGACCGTTATTGCCACTGGTGGCCGTCATTGCCACTGGTGACCGTTATTGCCACTGGTGACCGTTATTGCCACTGGTGACCGTTATTGCCACTGGTGACCGTTATTGCCACTGGTGACCGTTACAGAGTTCATTCCCACACCCCACAGTGCACAGACAGCGTCCAGCTTGTTGATTTTCGGTATGCGTCCAAGTGGAGGGATATTCTTATCGCATGTAACAGCCTGGCCAGGTCGGAGCTGATGAGTCGAATTGTTTACACGGTAACACCTGGGCTTTACATAACATCCAGCGCGATCACTACCCTTTCACAATGTCATGTGCCTATGGTTGCTAACCCTTTTAAATAGTCAGGCGTCTATGCTAATGAACGCATACACTACCACCTTGACAATGGTGTATGTAATTTTCGTTATCTCTCGTAGGAATGCTAAGACTGCGCGGTACACACCCTACACTCACCATCACAGATTACAGATCAGATAACCAAGTTAAATCATACGTACTGGCCTCAAGTTAAATCATACGTACTGGCCTCAAGTTAAATCATACGTACTGGCCTCAAGTTAAATCATACGTACTGGCCTCAAGTTAAATCATACGTACTGGCCTCAAGTTAAATCATACGTACTGGCCTCAAGTTAAATCATACGTACTGGCCTCTAGTTAAATCATACGTACTGGCCTCAAGTTAAATCATACGTACTGGCCTCAAGTTAAATCATACGTACTGGCCTCAAGTTAAATCATACGTACTGGCCTCAAGTTAAATCATACGTACTGGCCTCAAGTTAAATCATACGTTCTGGCCTCAAGTTAAATCATACGTACTGGCCTCAAGTTAAATCATACGTACTGGCCTCAAGTTAAATCATACGTACTGGCCTCAAGTTAAATCATACGTACTGGCCTCAAGTTAAATCATACGTACTGGCCTCAAGTTAAATCATACGTACTGGCCTCAAGTTAAATCATACGTACTGGCCTCAAGTTAAATCATACGTACTGGCCTCAAGTTAAATCATACGTACTGGCCTCAAGTTAGCTCACGGTTTGAGAATGCTCGAAGTAACTGAAACTGCAACTATAATCGAAGCATCAGCCAAGGGTTGAGAATGCTCGAAGTATGCTAATGAATAAAAAATACTTATTCTTATTCTTAACTGCAACTATAATCAAAGCATTAGTCGACACAAGACAGTTATTTTGTGGAAAACCCTGTTATAGGTGTCTGACACTTTATCCCGAGGCTTGAATCTACTCGAAGCAACAAAGACTGTAATTTTGTCGAAACACCTGCATTTTGCAAAACAACAGAATGCAAATTTTAGTCTGACTTGTTAAAGGTGTCTGATACTTTGGTCCAAGGTTTAACTCTACTCGAAGCAGCAGCCAATACAAGACGATAGAACATTACACAAAACATGTACACACCAGAAACATGAACAATCAAACATAAGAACAAGCACAAGACCAAGTGCGCACGGAAACGATCCTGTAATCCGTGTCAGCTAGCTAGAGTTCAGTGGGTTAAAGAAAAACGAAAATACCAAGCATACATCAAGAAGGAAGAAAGAAAGAAAGAAAGAAAGGAAGAAAGTAAGAAAGGAAGAAAGGGAGAAAGGAAGAAAGGAAGAAAGGAAGAAAGAAAGAAAGAAAGAAAGGAAGAAAGAAAGAAAGGAAGAAAGAAAGAAAGGAAGAAAGAAAGAAAGGAAGAAAGGAAGAAAGTAAGAAAGGAAGAAAGAAAGAAAGGAAGAAAGGAAGAAAGGAAGAAAGAAAGAAAGAAAGAAAGAAAGAAAGAAAGAAAGGAAGAAAGGAAGAAAGGAAGAAAGAAAGAAAGGAAGAAAGAAAGGAAGAAAGAAAGAAAGGAAGAAAGAAAGAAAGAAAGAAAGGAAGAAAGAAAGAAAGGAAGAAAGAAAGAAAGGAAGAAAGGAAGAAAGAAAGAAAGGAAGAAAGAAAGAAAGGAAGAAAGAAAGAAAGGAAGAAAGGAAGAAAGAAAGAAAGGAAGAAAGAAAGAAAGGAAGAAAGGAAGGAAGAAAGAAAGAAAGAAAGAAAGAAAGGAAGAAAGAAAGGAAGAAAGAAAGAAAGGAAGAAAGAAAGGAAGGAAGAAAGGAAGAAAGGAAGAAAGAAAGAAAGGAAGAAAGAAAGAAAGAAAGAAAGGAAGAAAGGAAGAAAGAAAGAAAGGAAGAAAGGAAGAAAGAAAGAAAGGAAGAAAGAAAGAAAGGAAGAAAGGAAGAAAGAAAGAAAGAAAGAAAGGAAGAAAGGAAGAAAGGAAGAAAGAAAGAAAGGAAGAAAGGAAGAAAGAAAGAAAGGAAGAAAGAAAGGAAGAAAGAAAGAAAGGAAGAAAGAAAGGAAGAAAGGAAGGAAGAAAGGAAGAAAGGAAGAAAGAAAGAAAGGAAGAAAGAAAGAAAGGAAGAAAGAAAGAAAGGAAGAAAGAAAGGAAGAAAGGAAGAAAGAAAGAAAGGAAGAAAGGAAGAAAGGAAGAAAGAAAGAAAGGAAGAAAGAAAGAAAGGAAGAAAGAAAGAAAGGAAGAAAGGAAGAAAGAAAGAAAGGAAGAAAGAAAGAAAGAAAGAAAGGAAGAAAGAAAGAAAGGAAGAAAGAAAGAAAGGAAGAAAGGAAGAAAGAAAGAAAGGAAGAAAGAAAGAAAGAAAGGAAGAAAGGAAGAAAGGAAGAAAGAAAGAAAGGAAGAAAGGAAGAAAGAAAGAAAGGAAGAAAGGAAGAAAGAAAGAAAGGAAGAAAGAAAGAAAGAAAGAAAGGAAGAAAGAAAGAAAGGAAGAAAGAAAGAAAGGAAGAAAGGAAGAAAGGAAGAAAGAAAGAAAGGAAGAAAGAAAGAAAGAAAGAAAGGAAGAAAGGAAGAAAGGAAGAAGAAGAAGAAGAAGGGAAGAAAGGAAGAAAGGAAGAAAGTAAGAAAGGAAGAAGAAGAAGAAGAAGAAGAAGAAGAAGAAGAAGAAGAAGAAGAAGAAGAAGAAGAAGAAGAAGAAGAAGAAGAAGAAGAAGAAGAAGAAGAAGAAGAAGAACAACAACAACAACAACAACAACAACAACAACAACAACAACACACTTCAGCTCTGGATCCTTCCATAGGGGGACGAATGTTGGAATGTGCTTGGTTTGAAGAAAGCTGCTATTTGGCTAAAAACAAAACCACCCACCATCTTAACTATGTGGTGGTGAACGCACCTTTAACGTGAAGATATCTCTATTATAGAGAAGGATCCGCTCTTCTTTGGTCTCGTTTGGTAGAGGAAGAGGGTGTTATTTAGTTGAAATTGCAGGGTTTGAATTTCTTTGTGTGTGTGTGTGTGTGTGTGTGTGTGTGTGTTGTGTGTGTGTGTGTGTTGTGTGTGTGTGTGTGTTGTGTGTGTGTGTGTGTGTGTGATCATCAATTTAATAATAGTTGACTGGTTTATGCCAAGGATTGCAGAGTAAAGGCTTGTGCTAGCTGTCAGGTCCAGGACACAGATCAGTCGGTAACGGCTCTAGCTTGCGACCAGTTTGTCGCTATCGGCCTGGGTTCGACCCCCACGTTTGGCGAGGGATTTTTTCCCAGAGTCAAGTATGTGCGGACTCTCCGAACAACCCCCCTTGTGCACGCATGCGGACCATAAAGATCTCAAGTTCACGGCGAAAGTCTCAGGGCTTGGAAACATAAATACACGCATGCCATTAAAAAGAAGACAAAACAAAACTTGACTAAATATAAAAAGTGTAGCGCTGTACTGTATTATAGCTGGCTTTCCCCAGTTGAAAAGCAGTCCGGATTTCCGTCAGGCCAGTAACCTGACAGAACTATGATTCCCTTTCCTTATCCTGTACGTCAGGCCAGTAACCTGACAGACCTATGATTCCCTGTCCTTATTCTTTACGTCAGGCCAGTAACCTGACAGAACTATGATTCCCTTTCCTTATCCTTTACGTCAGGCCAGTAACCTGACAGAACTAGGATTCCCTATCCTTATCCTTTACGTCAGGCCAGTAACCTGACAGAACTATGATTCTCTATCCTTATCCTTTACGTCAGGCCAGTAACCTGACAGAACTATGATTCTCTATCCTTATCCTTTACGTCAGGCCAGTAACCTGACAGAACTATGATTCTCTATCCTTATCCTTTACGTCAGGCCAGTAACCTGACAGAACTATGATTCTCTATCCTTATCCTTTACGTCAGGCCAGTAACCTGACAGACCTATGATTCTCTATCCTTATCCTTTACGTCAGGCCAGTAACCTGACAGAACTATGATTCCCTGTCCTTATCCTTTACGTCAGGCCAGTAACCTGACAGACCTATGATTCTCTATCCTTATCCTTTACGTCAGGCCAGTAACCTGACAGACCTATGATTCTCTATCCTTATCCTTTACGTCAGGCCAGTAACCTGACAGACCTATGATTCTCTATCCTTATCCTTTACGTCAGGCCAGTAACCTGACAGAACTATGATTCTCTGTCCTTATCCTTTACGTCAGGCCAGTAACCTGACAGAACTATGATTCTCTATCCTTATCCTTTACGTCAGGCCAGTAACCTGACAGAACTATGATTCACTTTCCTTATCTTTTACGTCAGGCCAGTAACCTGACAGACCTATGATTCCCTGTCCTTATCTTTTACGTCAGGCCAGTAACCTGACAGAACTAGGATTCCCTTTCCTTATCCTTTACGTCAGGCCAGTAACCTGACAGAACTATGATTCTCTATCCTTATCCTTTACGTCAGGCCAGTAACCTGACAGAACTATGATTCTCTATCCTTATCCTTTACGTCAGGCCAGTAACCTGACAGAACTATGATTCCCTATCCTTATCCTTTACGTCAGGCCAGTAACCTGACAGAACTATGATTCTCTATCCTTATCCTTTACGTCAGGCCAGTAACCTGACAGAACTATGATTCTCTGTCCTTATCCTTTACGTCAGGCCAGTAACCTGACAGACCTATGATTCCCTATCCTTATCCTTTACGTCAGGCCAGTAACCTGACAGAACTATGATTCTCTATCCTTACCCTTTACGTCAGGCCAGTAACCTGACAGAACTATGATTCTCTATCCTTATCCTTTACGTCAGGCCAGTAACCTGACAGAACTATGATTCTCTATCCTTATCCTTTACGTCAGGCCAGTAACCTGACAGAACTATGATTCTCTATCCTTATCCTTTACGTCAGGCCAGTAACCTGACAGAACTATGATTCACTTTCCTTATCCTTTACGTCAGGCCAGTAACCTGACAGAACTATGATTCCCTGTCCTTATCCTGTACGTCAGGCCAGTAACCTGACAGAACTAGGATTCCCTTTCCTTATCCTTTACGTCAGGCCAGTAACCTGACAGAACTAGGATTCCCTATCCTTATCCTTTACGTCAGGCCAGTAACCTGACAGAACTAGGATTCCCTTTCCTTATCCTTTACGTCAGGCCAGTAACCTGACAGAACTAGGATTCCCTATCCTTATCCTTTACGTCAGGCCAGTAACCTGACAGAACTAGGATTCCCTATCCTTATCCTTTACGTCAGGCCAGTAACCTGACAGAACTATATGATTCCCTATCCTTATCCTGTACGTCAGGCCAGTAACCTGACAGAACTAGGATTCCCTTTCCTTATCCTTTACGTCAGGCCAGTAACCTGACAGAACTATGATTCCCTTTCCTTATCCTTTACGTCAGGCCAGTAACCTGACAGAACTATGATTCTCTGTCCTTATCCTTTACGTCAGGCCAGTAACCTGACAGAACTATGATTCTCTATCCTTATCCTTTACGTCAGGCCAGTAACCTGACAGAACTATGATTCTCTATCCTTATCCTTTACGTCAGGCCAGTAACCTGACAGAACTATGATTCTCTATCCTTATCCTTTACGTCAGGCCAGTAACCTGACAGAACTATGATTCTCTATCCTTATCCTTTACGTCAGGCCAGTAACCTGACAGAACTATGATTCTCTATCCTTATCCTTTACGTCAGGCCAGTAACCTGACAGACCTATGATTCCCTATCCTTATCCTTTACGTCAGGCCAGTAACCTGACAGACCTATGATTCCCTATCCTTATCCTGTACGTCAGGCCAGTAACCTGACAGAACTATGATTCCCTTTCCTTATCCTGTACGTCAGGCCAGTAACCTGACAGACCTATGATTCCCTGTCCTTATTCTTTACGATCCGATTGCCCACGCAAGGCGCCTGGACAGCAACACATTGATCTGGATGTCGTCCGCTGTTGTCCTGCATTTTAGACGGAATGTGGGAGTTGAGTTCATTAAATTATGCAGTTCATTCATCATTCATTCATCAATGTGGGTCTCTCGCTCTCTCTCTCTCTTTCTCTCTCTGTGTCTTAGTCCAAGTGTCTCTCTTCCCCCGTTCTTCTGCTTGTCCTACTATCTAGTCTTGTTTACACACATGCATTGTTACGAGCACGACAACAGACACGCCAACACAACGAATATAGACAGACGTACAGACGCACGGACACAGACACGCCAACACAACGAATATAGACAGACGTACAGACGCACGGACACAGACACCCTCACACACACACGTACAGACACAGACTCACATAGACAAATGCTGACAAAGAGAAATATACACACACACAGAAGAGAAACACACACACACACACACACACACACACACACACACAATTTCACACAAACACACAGACACATGTACACAGACACAAACAGAGAGAGAGAGAGAGAGAGAGAGAGAGAGAGAGAGAGAGAGAGAGAGAGAGAGAGAGAGAGAGAGAGAGAGAGAGAGAGAGAGAGAGAGAGAGAGAGAGAGAGAGAGAGAGAGAGAGAGAGAGAGAGAGAGAGAGAGAGAGAGAGAGAGAGAAGACAAGACAAGACAAAATCTTTATTATCGAGGGTAATAGATAAGCAAGAATATTGCTTTTTTACATCCAGCCCTCGCCCTAATATATTAGAGAGAGAGAGAGAGAGAGAGAGAGAGAGAGAGAGAGAGAGAGAGAGAGAGAGAGAGAAAGAGAGAGAGAAAGGGAGAGAGAGACAAACAGACAGACAGACAGACAGACAGACAGACAGACCATCTGAAAGCAGCCACGCCACGAATATCAAACGGACAAGCGGCAGAAAGACATAGTCGCAGTTCTCCCGTTGAAAAGCACTCACACTTGTACATGCTACACACACACTTGTACATGCTACACACACACTTGTACATGCTACACACACACTTGTACATGCTACACACACACTTGTACATGCTACACTCACACTTGTACATGCTACACACACACTTGTACATGCTACACACACACTTGTACATGCTACACACACACTTGTACATGCTACACACACACTTGTACATGCTACACACACACTTGTACATGCTACACACACACTTGTACATGCTACACACACACTTGTACATGCTACACACACACTTGTACATGCTACACACACACTTGTACATGCTACACACACACTTGTACATGCTACACACACTTGTACATGCTACACACACACTTGTACATGCTACACACACACTTGTACATGCTACACTCACACTTGTACATGCTACACACACACTTGTACATGCTACACACACACTTGTACATGCTACACTCACACTTGTACATGCTACACTCACACTTGTACATGCTACACACACACTTGTACATGCTACACACACACTTGTACATGCTACACACACACTTGTACATGCTACACTCACACTTGTACATGCTACACACACACTTGTACATGCTACACACACACTTGTACATGCTACACTCACACTTGTACATGCTACACACACACTTGTACATGCTACACACACACTTGTACATGCTACACTCACACTTGTACATGCTACACTCACACTTGTACATGCTACACACACACTTGTACATGCTACACACACACTTGTACATGCTACACACACACTTGTACATGCTACACACACACTTGTACATGCTACACACACACTTGTACATGCTACACACACACTTGTACATGCTACACACACACTTGTACATGCTACACACACACTTGTACATGCTACACACACACTTGTACATGCTACACACACACTTGTACATGCTACACACACACTTGTACATGCTACACACACACTTGTACATGCTACACACACACTTGTACATGCTACACACACAAGAAACGTGGAATCACCTCAGGCCCCAACCCGTCATACCTGCTTCGGGCAGTGTTTCCGACATATCGCAGGGAGGGTACATATACTTCGAGAACTGCTTAGAGGGACATGCACGTACACACACACACACACACACACACATACATACACCCATACACATAATCCCCCTCCCCCCACACACATTCGTACGAAACAACAGCACCACATAATATATGCATACAAGAAAACCCAAATAACCCAAAACACTAACCTCTGACACCTCAGTTGGGCGGTTTCCCCTACCGATACAAACTCACACACACTGTTGGAACTGAACGGCTTAGAGGCAGGGCAATGCAATGCAATGCAAGGCAAGGCAAGGCAAGGCAAGGCTGGGCAGGGAGGCGTGACACCTTACCACACACCTGTATCCAGCGCACCTGTTCCCAGCACACCTGTACCCAGCACACCTGTACCCAACACACCTGTATAACAGGCTTCTGAAGAGAGGGTACGCCGAGTACCCTGTATTTGCCCTCACACACTGACACGGTTTCAAACAGCAACGTGCACTGGGAATTCAGCCTGACCGACTGTGTTTCTTCCAGGCACCGTTCGATCGAATGAGAGCGATTAATTTGCACTTCGAGTGTCTGTCATCGATCGAGGCATAATTGTGCAGTCGTGAGATACACACTCGTGAGGCGCGTACAGAGAGAGAGAGAGAGAGAGAGAGAGAGAGAGATAAAGAGAGAGAGAGATAGAGAAAGAGAGCGGGAGAAAAAGTGTGAGAGAGAGATAGAGAGAGAGAGATAGAGAGAGAGAGCGGGAGAAATAGAGAGAAAGAGAGAGAGAGAGATAGAGAGAGAGAGAGAGAGAGAGAGAGAGAGAGAGAGAGAGAGAGAAAGAGAGAGAGAGAGAGAGAGAGAGAACAAGAACAATTCTTTATTTAACGAGGCCAATAGAGTAAGCAGTGATCTGCTTTTTTACATCGGCCGGCCCTTGCCCTAAAGAGGGACTACTCTAAAATGACTAAAAAATGAACAAGTACAACTGCTACATGTTTATGAATAAATTAAAGTAAGAACATATTATACATTTACATAGAGTACATTGCATAAATAAAAAATGTGAGTCCATTTGACGAGAGTAAAGCATTATAGAGTAGATTGCACAGACGCAACAGAGAGAGAGAGAGAGAGAGAGAGAGAGAGAGAGAGAGAGAGAGAGAGAGAGAGAGAGAGAGAGAGAGAGAGAGAGAGAGAGAGAGAGAGAGAGAGAGAGAGAGAGAGGGAGGGAGGGAGAGAGAGAGAGATAGGGGGGGGGGGGAGGAGGCAATACAGTTGTTATCACCGGAAGGACAGTCACTCTTGAAAACTAACTGAATAGTGATTCATTTGAATAACATCTTGAAAAAGCTGCGATACAAACCAAAGTAAAATGCCCGTCTAAACGACCTCTGCCTTTTGGATTTGAATTGTGACCACCGGAGGATAAAAGTGACCTAATCTATTAATATATTGTATGTCCCCCAGCTGCGATGTATTGAAGGCATAATGTCCAGTCTATTCTGAATTACCTTTCTAAACACGCTCCAGGTTTTGTCGTCTCAATTCGATTTGTCAGGAAAAAACAGAGTATCTGACTAAACTGCCTCTTAGTTAAAACCAAGCTTTTTAGAGTTGTGGTAACTTTAGCAATCTGACTTTTAATTATCTGCGGTCATTTTTACGAGGGTTGTGCCGTATGTGTGTGTGTGTGTGTGTGTGTGTGTGTGTGTGTGTGTGTGTGTGTGTGTGTGTGTGTGTGTGTGTGAGTGTGTGTGTTTGTGTGTGAGTGTGCGTGTGTGTGTGTGTGTGTGTGTGTGTGTGTGTGTGTTTGCGTACGAGTGTGTGTGTGTGTGTGTGTGTGTGTGTGTGTGTATTTGCGTGTGTGTGTGCGTGTGTGTATGTGTGTGTGTGTGTGTATGTGTGTGTATGTGTGCGTGTGCGTGCGTTTGTTTGTTTGTGTGTGTGTGTGTATGTGTGTGTGTGTAAGTGTGTGTGTGTCTGTGCGTGTGCGCGCGCGCGCGTGTGTTTGTGTGTGTGTGTGTGTGTGTGTCTCAGTTTCATAATGTGAGTTCGACAGTTAAATGTATGAATTTCGCTGTACGCGACTTGTTTTTATTGTACATTCTTTTAAAATCTCACCTTGAAATTCCGTTGAACAATAGACAGTCGCTGGGTGTTACCTGTGTGACATCATCTTATCGGATTTATCTGATATATTTTTGATAAGAAGATGTCGTAACCCAGTTTGAAAGATGTCTCTGTTCGTGTTTTGTCCAGGCCACTTTCGTGTTGACAGTGTGAGACAGCCTCGCTGTAGGATAGGAAGGGGGGAGGGAGGGGGGAGGGGGGAGGGGGGGGGGGGTTTAGCTCAGTTGGTTAGTGCTCTCGATGAATGATCCTCGGATCACGGGTTCGAATCCAGGGCTCGTATTCTTGAAACAGCTGCAACTCATATACCGGCCTGTAAAACCACTTCCGCTCGATAAGTCCGCTAAGTGTTATTCATGAAACTCCGGGAAAGACTTACATGGGTGTCTCCGAGCTGAAAAGTTGGAGGACCCATCCCCCTCCTCTAAAACCGTCAATTTTGAATAAATCTTGTTAAAATATTGTTTGTAGATTTATGTCCCTCATGGACACACATTGGTGTCATTTAAGCACCAATGCTTTGCGGACAAATACGAGATACCGCTCGCGAAAGATTTCAACCGATGCTCGATCATACCGGCTTGTGGTGAAAGCGTGCTAGCGTCTTCTTTAATGCATTACAGTGTCCGATTATTTTCAACTGATTCCGTGGTCCAACGGTTCTCTCGTTCGCCTGATGCGTGATTGAGTCGAGTTCAAATCTCCATCTGCCCGTAATTTTTTTTTATTCTTTGGCATTTGTTTATTTTTGCTTATTTTTTTCATGTGCAAAAGAGTACGTTATAATAGCAAAATTGATTTAAAACAAATGTTTTAGGCTGCAATGTTTTTTTTTTTAAATCTTTGGTTAAGATGATATTAGTTTATTGATAAAGTTTGTTAACTTAAACATGTAAACATTTGATTAAAAAAATTAAATAAATAACCATGAAGAAGGATGCTTCCCGCTTAAAAAAACAAAGGTGAGAGAGAAAAAACCCACCTAAAATGCGGTAGCAGCCACCTGCATGCAACTGAGATTAAAAACAAAAAAATAAAAAATAAATAAAAAGGGTCTCATTTCATTCAGTTTGTTTGGGTAGTTGCTATTGACTTTGAAACTGACACGCTGGCTAAAAAGCTGCAACATTGTGTCCTTCAAAGTCAAACTGTCGTTTAACTACCGCCCGGTATTTATTTTTACTGCCCAGTAATTATTTATTTTTCCCCGGTATTCATGTGTGTCTATCGGAAGGTCGGCAGCTACCAGTTGGTTATTTTTAGAATTGAAGATTCCCGATGCTTGCTCTTCTCTGCGCACGCGTTACCGGCGTTTTCGCCGGCGTGTCAGTTTCAAAGTCAATAGCAACAACCCAAACAAACTGAATGAAATAAAAACACGGGGAGATTTTATTTTTATTTTTTTTATAAACCTCGGTTGCATGCAGGTGTACATGGCCTAGTACCTAGTAAACGCCCACCCCCCAGTTTCGACCAGTGGACTAGTAGACAAGGAAAATAAATAAAGATTATTCAGTCTGCTGTTATTGTTGTTTTTCAAT
This sequence comes from Littorina saxatilis, assembly GCF_037325665.1. Classification (NCBI taxonomy): domain Eukaryota; kingdom Metazoa; phylum Mollusca; class Gastropoda; order Littorinimorpha; family Littorinidae; genus Littorina; species Littorina saxatilis. The sequence goes on along the minus strand of NC_090257.1, from coordinate 952,015 downwards.
TGTTTCCTTTCCTTAGACATGCTTCGGGGATTGGACAGAAAAAGGTTTCTGAAGTGGCTAGAGAATCGCAATACATTTTTGACTGGGAGGAAAAAGAAGAAACGAAAGCTTCATCTTTGGTTTAAACATAAGTTTATTTCAACAAATGTTACAATCATGACATGTATACAAAAGACACAGGTAACAGCAACAAGCTAGAAGCTAATAATGGTGTTCCTGCATGGATATTATAACGTAAGGCGGTAACGGCTGAACAATTTGTCTAAATAAACCAAATTGGAAATCCAAAGCATCATCATTATAATCATCCTCATCTCATTAATCATCCAAAATTATCATAACATAATAATAAACGTTGCATAATCATTATAAAGAAAGACAGTAAGAGGAAGGAAGGAGGGGAAGAAAAGGAATAAAAAGAAGAGGGATGGGTAGGAGTTGTGCAGAAATTAAAGTTGTTGTCCGGCTTGTGGAGCATTGATTCTGGTTTGCCCAAAGCGGCCTGAACGTTCAATGAACGAGTGTACTCTTGACAAAATGTTCCTGTTCAAATCTAGAGAATACTGTCTGTCTCCATTTAGAAGGTGGGGGAGGTGAATACTGTGGTTAGGGAGGGTATGTATGGTTTCTTGACGTGCTTCGCGATAATTTGGACAATCTAATATCCCCGCCCCTATCATGTTAACCATCAATTTAAAAAACCCCAACTCATTCTCGCCTAAAATTAATTTTTTAAATCAATTTTGATATTACAACGTACTCTTTTGCACACGAAGAAAATAAACAAAAACAAACAAAATCAATGACAAAGAGTAAAAAAAAAAGAAAAGTAAGGCCTGATGGCGATTCGAACTCGACTCTATCGCGCATCAGGCGAATTCGATAACCGTTCGGCTACGGAATCAGACACCAAATTCTCGCCACTGTAATGCATTAAACAAGACGCAAGCACGCTTTTGCAACACGCCGTTATGATCGAGCATCGGTTGAAATCTTTCGCGAGCAGAAGCTCGTATTTGACCGCAATGCATTGGTGCCTAAATGACACCAATGTGTGTCCATGAGGGACACAAATCTACGAACAATATTTGAACAAGATTTATTCGAACTTGACGGTTTTAATGGACAGTGTTGGTGAAGTTACTGACAGGTAGCGACTTTACAGGAGGGGGAGGGGTCCTCTAACTTTACAGCTCGGAGACAACCCGGTAAGGACTTACCGGTGTTTCATAAATAACACTTAGCAGTTGGCGGACTTATTGAGTTTTACAGGCCAGTATATGAGTTGCAGCTTTTTCAAGAATAAATCTTGTTGAAATATTGTTTGTAGAGAGGAGCAAGCATGAGGAATCTCCAATTCTAAAAATAACCAATTCTGGTAGCTGCCGACCTTCCGCCAGACACACATTAACACGCCGTGGATCGTGTAACTCTGCATTTGCGCCACCGCAACTTTTTATCGCTTCACGCCGACGAAGAGGCAAGCTGCAAGGTAGGTCTCTCACAGAAAATGAAAATTTGTAGGACTTTCAGGCATCATCTTGATTCTTCATTAGTACATTTTAAAGAAGTATATACTCAAGGTCTAAGGTACGTGCTTTTTTAGTCGAAATGTCAGGTTTCGGCAGTTCTGAAGTCCGATTTCTGCTGGAATTGTAGCTGAAATTGCACGATTTGTCCCTTCCTTCGTAACTTCAACGAAACAGCACTAGTTGATGCATTCCCGTGATGATATCCTGTGAGCTAAACATGTCCTTTGTATTCTTGATGAATGCTGTTGCACAATTTTGTCTTTGGGTGACGCACGCGGCAAAAGAAAACACAAACAATTAGACTTCATGTTATACGCCACTGATGCTTGGTGTAATTCGCCACCGCAATTTCACGTCTTGGATGTTATTCGCCACCGCAACTGTCTAATGGTTTGCATAATATGTTGAAGAGTTCAGTGATTCTGTCACTTCCAATTGAAAATATTGATTTGGAGTTGTTCAGTTCAGTGTATAGTTCAGCTTTTGTAGAACACGTTTCTGAGACGCACCTGGCGGCGTTTCACTCCCACATTCTTCGTCATTCTTCTTTCCCGAAAAACGTCACGTCTGTCAGAGGCGTTCTTTTCTCTTCCAGCGTCAAACTGATGAGTTTTTGTGTTGTCGCTGGTAATAGGAATGACTGAATTTTAGAATTATTTCACACACATAAACACCAACAAAGCTTAAGAATTTTAGAATTATGTGGTATTTGGCCCCACTATGTTTTTAACAGGAGCGTTCCAGGCCCAGTTTCAGACTCAAGTGACCGCAAATCAAACAGGAAGAGGTAGGTTCCATATTGTCAAACTTAGTGATTTCAGCCACTGAGTGTTTATTGCTAGAATGGCAAGAATCGCTGCGCTCTTCAATCACATATACTTATACAATAACTTCTGACGGGATACGAGTGGTTTTGTTGCAGATGGATTTGGAACAGTCCGGGCAAACCATTGACAGCTTCCTTGATGTCAGTGATGTGGTAGAAGTTACTACACGACCACCAGTGACTTTGACACCGCAGAAAAAGAAGTCAGAGCAAAAGCAGTGTTTATGCCCAGAATGTGGGAAAACATATAAACACCAACGAACATTAAGAAACCACAGGCTCTGCCATCACACAGAGGGTGGGGGTCCAAGGGTTACCTGTGGGATGTGCAAAAAAACATTCACGAGGTCTGCAGACCTCCAGTCACATGTGAACAAACAGCACATCGGGCAAAAACCATTCGACTGCTCCAAGTGCTACACAAAATTTGCGTGCAAACGCAATGCAAACCCAAACCGCCACACATGTGTGCAAATCACTAAGTACGCGTGTGATGTCTGTGGCGAAGAGTATAAACACAAATCAACACTCAAGGCTCACACCAACACACACACACACACACTTGCTCACTCCTGCCCAAGATGCTTTTATCCTTTCATGTACAGGACGCAGCTTTTACGCCATTCCAAGAAATGTGTTGCCTGAAATGTTGTTCACAAAGAATTTTGTTTTCAGTTCTGCAATGAACACTTTTGAATAGATCCAGCATATTTTGATTATTATTTTTTTTTTTTTTTTTTTTTTTTTTTTTTTAGTTTGAAAAAGAAGCACTTATCTGAAGTTTTGTTAAGCACACTATTGAATTGATTCAACCGATTTTGATTAGCCTGTTATATTTCCTATTGATGTCATCATACTCTAAACCTCTTGAATCTCACAGTCCCAGGGATTTTTTTTGGGGGGGTCATATATATATATATAAGCACATTCCAGTACATGTGGGTTATACACTCAAGTACAGATAAGCATACTTTTCGTACAGAAGAAGAAGAAGTAGAAGAAGAAGAAGAAGAAATACTACAGTTTGATTTGTCAACTCATGGTGCCTTTAAATCCTTTGCATAGGCAAGATCACGCCACGCCCCTGAGTTTAAAACTTGCAGCACTAAAGTTAAAATGCTCCTATCAATTGCTGTCAGTTTTGTGACAAAAATAAAGGTTTAAATGCCTCCACGATGTTGATGCCTTTGAAAATAACAATTTGCGTAGTGCGGTGGCGAATAACAAAAAATGCGGTGGCGAGTTACATCTAACATTGAATTGATGCGGTGGCAAATTACAGAGAGTAGTTGACACTCTGTTTTTATCTGCTTCTTGCAAAGTATATATGGAACTATATACAGAGAAACTACACGTGGAGATTCATAAAACATTAAAGTTATCTGTGAACATGTCCAAGAATAACCAGTAATCTCCGTTTTGTTGCACTTGACGCAGAAACTGAAAATATGCCCAAAACATGGGGAAACGAGAAGAAAAACAGATCGTCACGATCACCAGGGCCATCAAAGCATCAAAAAATATATACAGAAATATAGCTAAGGATATAAGTATGTCAAATGCAACACTTGAGAACATGCTGAGTGCCTAGCATTCTAACAATTTAATTTATCATTCGAGAGACCTACCTCGCAGCTTGCCTCTTCGTCGGCGTGAAGCGATAAAAAGTTGCGGTGGCGCAAATGCAGAGTTACACGATCCACGGCGTGATTAATACCGGGGGGAAATAAATAATTACTGGGCAGTAAAAATAAATACCGGGCGGTAGTTAAACGACAGTTTGACTTTAAAGGACACAATTTTGCAGCTTTTTCAAGAATACGAGCCCTGGCCGGGAAGGACACGGGTCAACTTTATGTGCAGTCTCAGAGACGGTTTTCATGTCCCACCCCCGTGTCACCACTGTGGCACGTAAAAGATTCTGGTCATGCTGTCATAAGTGCAGGTGACTGATAACACCTTAGCAAGCACACATCTGGATAGCGCGACTCTTGTTGCTGCTAGCTTTCCACCAGGAGGAAGCGACTCTTGTTGCTGCTAGCTTTCCACCAGGAGGAAGCGACTCTTGTTGCTGCTAGCTTTCCACCAGGAGGAAGCGACTCTTGTTGCTGCTAGCTTTCCACCAGGAGGAAGCGACTCTTGTTGCTGCTAGCTTTCCACCAGGAGGATCAAGTAAAGAAAATGAACTGAAATGAAAACATTAAAAACATTCACAGATAACAACCGAACTAATCTATTTGACATAAGCCCCTATGCTCTGAACATTGCACAGTTATCGAGCGGAGGATGTGAGTAATTGCACAACGATCAAGAATTCACACATGTATGGCAACCAAACTAATCTGTGAACATTGTACAGTTATCGAGCGGAGGATGTGAGTAATTGCACAACGATCAAGAATTCACACATGTATGGCAACCAAACTAATCTGTGAACATTGTACAGTAATCAAGAACAAGTTGGTTTTGCAGATCGACAAAACTATACATGTGTAACATCAATATGACGCACTGCGCATCTAAATGGCCGAGCGAGCAGCGTTTTTGTGCACGAAAGATTGTCTTGTCTTGCTTGGATGCTTTTCAATAGTTAGAAAAAACAAAACACAAAAACAGCTGTGACATGAATCCATACGTAAACCTTATAGTCCAGGCATCTTAGCCACTTTAGTGAAGGGAACGTTGAAGTGACAATGACTAGGTTTAAAATGTCCCTTATCAGAAAGTTCAACCTCAGTCCTTTGATGTTTATTAAACACATTTTCATATAAAGTTGGCGCTTCATACGGAAAAATGGCTTTGAAATTGACCCAAATCCTTCTTTGGGCTCTGTAAATGTCGTTTGGGGGTATGGTTGTAAAATGGTATCTACTGGTCACCCCAATGTATAAACTGAAAACTCTTTCTGCACCAGAACACGCAGAAAGGATTGTATCTGCCTGATGTCTGATGCTTTTCAAAATCCCCAACCACTAACACCTTCAAAACGGACTTTAACTGACACTGTTGTTTTTCCCTATATAATCCTTACTATTTTTCCGAGACGTCGTCGTGTTGTGTATTTAGCTTGCCACAACCTCATACATGGTCCTAAAAGTTAAAGTTGAAGAAAATACTAAAGATAAATGAAAAAGCTGACGCAGTGTCATTCGCACCGTGAATCCCCCCATGGGAACATACTAAAGTCTGGTTCCAAATAGGCTCAATTTCCTTCTATTTCTTTGTATTTCTGCCTCGTAGGGGTAGGGGTGTTCAAACCAAAGGCACCTTTAAACCAAAATTCAAATCACACATCTTACAATACTAAGACACTCAGCAGTAAAAGGGTGTCTGCTGGTAAAAAATTCCAAACAATCCTAAAAGTACTTCACTACTAAAAGTGCTTTTAAAAAGAGCCGTTATTTTCCCCTCTATATTCAGTATTGTGTTTTCTGCGAACATGTAGTCTATTTAGATGGTTGTCGTGTGCACTTGAGTTGCTAAAGCGTTTTCAGTTGGGCATATGTCGAAAAGCAAAGAATTAGCCCTTTGAAAACCATCAGAACTGTCACACAAAAATAACATTTACCTATCTCACCAACTGACCAAACATAGGGCTTTTCCTTATGTATTATGTATTGTCGTGTTTTTTGTAGCATACTTGTGAAAACAGCCACCACTGTTGTAAATGATACTTTAAAGAGCATTATTTCATTTTTACAGTTGAAGGACAACCTGGACTGCCGTATATTACAGCTGTTTTACAATCAGCCAAAATTTTCTTAACAAACGTATGTTAAGAACAACTCCCACAGTGAAATTGAAGGAAAACAAAGTGAAAATCCGCCTGCCATAGAGGAGCTAAAGAATCAACAATAAACGACTGCATGGATAGCTTGATGCACGAATGCATTGCGGACATGTTTGTCTCCAACCAAGAGAAAGTTCCAAAAAATCCCTTTTGTGCTTCTTATTATACAGTGACGTCAAAGACAGCCTTTTCTGCTGTTCATACATTCAGGGGTTATGGTTACACTAAACGACGTAGTTGTAGCCATACTGCCATCCAGATTTATTTTTTCCTTGCGAGCAGTCACAGGGTGTTTGTGCTGTCTGCCAACCGTTAGATGACCCCGCCCAAGTCTGTTAAGGGACCGTTTGACCGTTATAGAACGCGTCTTTTTGATTTTTTGGCACAGTTGGAAACGGTTGATTTTTATCCCTACCATTGTTTCCAAACATTATATAGGAATGTTTTGTGAACAACGGATAATAGCCGCTACTCGCATGTGTAGCAAAAGTGAGCGTACATACTCACCCTGGTCGTACAGCCGTTGTCCGTTGCCCGTCTTTATCTGTCTGTACTGAACATTACCTTTGGATATTTCTCCAACGCTATGAAGTGAAGAAACACCAAATGTTGCAAAATGTTGTATGACCCCAAGAGCTCAAAAAAGGTACTTGAGAACCTTGACCTTACCATAAGGTCAAGGTCACAGGGAGAATGAATGTGGTCTAAAAACTGCAAAATTTCACATTGTGCCAGTTTTCTGGAAAACAAATTAAAAACAGCGGGCTTAGTTTTGTATGGTATACAAGAAAAAGAAAGCCTTATCTTCTGATACCATTTTGGTTGACCTCGCTTCAATGTCAAGGTCAGAGGAGCCCTTCAAAGTTGAATTGTAGACATATTTTGATGTGAGCTTGCCCCTTTAACTTTACTATGGACGATATCTCTTACAAACTTAAACACTGAGTGGGGCGTTTGTTAGAATTTCATAGTGAGCCACATCTGGTCACATATCGTTAGGGTCAAGGTCACATTGACCCCTATGAAAAATGTGACCAAGCCGGGTAAAGAAATCCATGTGTCTTGGTAAAAAATCTTAACAAAGCAAAGCCCATGCGACTCTCATGCTTGACCTTTGTCTTAAAGTGACCTTGACCTTCAGGTGACCTTGAAGGTGAAGGTCTAACAACTGAAGCTGGCAAGGACATTGTACACTATTAGAACTGTTTTACAGATTTTTCCTACCAAATTACACATGACCTTTGGCCAAGGTCAAGATCATCAAAGGTCACACATCACAAGGCTATCAATTCAAGACATAGGAAGCATAAACATACTTATTGGCACTTTCTACAAAGAGACATTGTCACTTTTAGTGATTCAATTGCCCGTTTCAGTCACATTTCATAAGGGGCAAAGTGACCTTGACCTTGATGATATGTGACTAAATGTGGCTCAATATCAGTATATAACATGTGCCCCACACAATTATGAAGTTTGAAAGATTTTTTTCATAGTTCAGGGTCAAGGTCACTTCAAAACATGTATACAATTCAACTTTGAAGGACTCCTGTGACCTTGACATTGAAGCGAGGTCAACCAAAATGGTATCAGAAGATAAGGCTTTCTTTTTCTTGTATACCATACAAAACTAAGCCCGCTGTTTTTAATTTGTTTTCCAGAAAACTGGCACAATGTGAAATTTTGCAGTTTTTAGACCACATTCATTCTCCCTGTGACCTTGACCTTAAGGTAAGGTCAAGGTTCTCAAGTATCTTTTTTGAGCTCTTGGGGTCATACAACATTTTGCAACATTTGGTGTTTCTTCACTTCATAGCGTTGGAGAAATATCCAAAGGTAATGTTCAGTACAGACAGATAAAGACGGGCAACGGACAACGGCTGGACGACCAGGGTGAGTATGTACGCTCACTTTTGCTACACATGCGAGTAGCGGCTATTATCCGTTGTTCACAAAACATTCCTATATAATGTTTGGAAACAATGGTAGGGATAAAAATCAACCGTTTCCAACTGTGCCAAAAAATCAAAAAGACGCGTTCTATAACGGTCAAACGGTCCCTTAACAGACTTGGGCGGGGTCATCTAACGGTTGGCAGACAGCACAAACACCCTGTGACTGCTCGCAAGGAAAAAATAAATCTGGATGGCAGTATGGCTACAACTACGTCGTTTAGTGTAACCATAACCCCTGAATGTATGAACAGCAGAAAAGGCTGTCTTTGACGTCACTGTATAATAAGAAGCACAAAAGGGATTTTTTGGAACTTTCTCTTGGTTGGAGACAAACATGTCCGCAATGCATTCGTGCATCAAGCTATCCATGCAGTCGTTTATTGTTGATTCTTTAGCTCCTCTATGGCAGGGGGATTTTCAATTTGTTTTCCTTCAATTTCACTATGGGAGTTGTTCTTAACATACGTTTGTTAAGAAAATTTTGGCTGATTGTAAAACAGCTGTAATATACGGCAGTCCAGGTTGTCCTTCAACTGTAAAAATGAAATAATGCTCTTTAAAGTATCATTTACAACAGTGGTGGCTGTTTTCACAAGTATGCTACAAAAAACACGACAATACATAATACATAAGGAAAAGCCCTATGTTTGGTCAGTTGGTGAGATAGGTAAATGTTATTTTTGTGTGACAGTTCTGATGGTTTTCAAAGGGCTAATTCTTTGCTTTTCGACATATGCCCAACTGAAAACGCTTTAGCAACTCAAGTGCACACGACAACCATCTAAATAGACTACATGTTCGCAGAAAACACAATACTGAATATAGAGGGAAAAATAACGGCTCTTTTTAAAAGCACTTTTAGTAGTGAAGTACTTTTAGGATTGTTTGGAATTTTTTACCAGCAGACACCCTTTTACTGCTGAGTGTCTTAGTATTGTAAGATGTGTGATTTGAATTTTGGTTTAAAGGTGCCTTTGGTTTGAACACCCCTACCCCTACGAGGCAGAAATACAAAGAAATAGAAGGAAATTGAGCCTATTTGGAACCAGACTTTAGTATGTTCCCATGGGGGGATTCACGGTGCGAATGACACTGCGTCAGCTTTTTCATTTATCTTTAGTATTTTCTTCAACTTTAACTTTTAGGACCATGTATGAGGTTGTGGCAAGCTAAATACACAACACGACGACGTCTCGGAAAAATAGTAAGGATTATATAGGGAAAAACAACAGTGTCAGTTAAAGTCCGTTTTGAAGGTGTTAGTGGTTGGGGATTTTGAAAAGCATCAGACATCAGGCAGATACAATCCTTTCTGCGTGTTCTGGTGCAGAAAGAGTTTTCAGTTTATACATTGGGGTGACCAGTAGATACCATTTTACAACCATACCCCCAAACGACATTTACAGAGCCCAAAGAAGGATTTGGGTCAATTTCAAAGCCATTTTTCCGTATGAAGCGCCAACTTTATATGAAAATGTGTTTAATAAACATCAAAGGACTGAGGTTGAACTTTCTGATAAGGGACATTTTAAACCTAGTCATTGTCACTTCAACGTTGTTCTCTAATATGCCTGGACTATTAGTGTGATATAATTATTCTGTATTCTGGGGCAACTCTCTGGGACGGGAAGTTAACAAACTTGCTTGCCTTGTTCTATTTATAAAACTTATGATAGAAGTCGTCTTTTTATGGGTGTTTTTGGCTCACGAAG